>NC_056747.1:525021046-525048546 GCF_019279795.1 Protopterus annectens | reverse complement strand
GCAATCTTTACATATGTGACATAATGACATACAGTTAAAAAGTGGTACAGAGCTTATTGCAGTCAACTGTAAATGCATAGTCTGTGGTTAATGTCTGGCCACTGGGTACAGAGTTTAGAGCTTCTGGCCTCTGGGTACAGAGCTGAGTGCTGCTGAATGTAGCTGTTTTGTCTATGTTTCAGTTTGATTTCTGGGTAGAGAGTTTAATGTTGCCACCTGTAGCTGTGTAGTTTATGATTCAGTTCTGGCCTCTGGGTACAGAGTTTAGAGCTGCAGAATGTTGCTGTTTAGTCTATGATTCAGTTCTGGCCTCTGGATACAGAGTTTAGTGCTGCCACCTGTAAATGTATAATCTGTGGTTTAATTCTGACCTTTAGGTACAGAGTTTAATGCTGCTGCTTGTTGCTGTGTAGTCTCTGGTTCAATTCTGGCCTCTGGGTGCAAAGCTGGTTTCTGCTAAATGTAGCTGTTTAGTCTATGGTTCAGTTCTGCCCTCTGGGTACAGAGATGAATGCTGTCACCTGTAGCTGTTAGTCTATAGTTCAGTTTTGGCCTCTGGATGCAGAGTTTACTGCTGTTGCCTGTAGCTGTTAGTCTGTGGTTCAGCTCTGACCTCTGGATACAGGGTTTACTGCTGTCGCCTGTAGCTGTTAGTCTGTGGTTCAGCTCTGGCCTCTGGATACAGAGTTTACTGCTGTTGCCTGTAGCTGTTAGTCTGTGGTTCAGCTCTGACCTCTGGATACAGGGTTTACTGCTGTCGCCTGTAGCTGTTAGTCTGTGGTTCAGCTCTGGCCTCTGGATACAGAGTTTACTGCTGTCACCTGTAGCTGTTAGTCTGTGGTTCAGCTCTGGCCTCTGGATACAGAGTTTACTGCTGCCACCTGTAAATGTATAATCTGTGGTTTAATTCTGACCTTTAGGTACAGAGTTTAATGCTGCTGCTTGTTGCTGTATAGTCTCTGGTTCAATTCTGGCCTCTGGGTGCAAAGCTGGTTTCTGCTAAATGTAGCTGTTTAGTCTATGGTTCAGTTCTGCCCTCTGGATACAGGGTTTACTGCTGTCACCTGTAGCTGTTAGTCTATGGTTCAGCTCTGGCCTCTGGATACAGAGTTTACTGCTGTTGCCTGTAGCTGTTATTCTATGGTTCAGCTCTGGCCTCTGGATACAGAGTTTACTGCTGTTGCCTGTAGCTGTTAGTCTGTGGTTCAGCTCTGACCTCTGGATACAGGGTTTACTGCTGTCGCCTGTAGCTGTTAGTCTGTGGTTCAGCTCTGGCCTCTGGATACAGAGTTTACTGCTGTCACCTGTAGCTGTTAGTCTGTGGTTCAGCTCTGGTCTCTGGATACAGAGTTTACTGCTGCCTGTAAATGTATAATCTGTGGTTTACTTCTGACCTTTAGGTACAGAGTTTAATACTGCTGCTTGTTGCTGTGTAGTCTCTGGTTCAATTCTGGCCTCTGGGTGCAGAGCTGGTTTCTGCTAAATGTAGCTGTTTAGTCTATGGTTCAGTTTGATCTCTGGGTAGAGAGTTTAGTGCTGCCACCTGTAACTGCATAGTTTATGGTTCAGTTCTGCCCTCTGGATACAAAGTTTACTGCTGTCACCTGTAGCTGTAAGTCTGTGGTTCAGTTTATGCCCCTGGGTGCAGAGTTTAGTGCTGCCACCTGTAGCTGCTTAGTCTAAAGTTCAGTTCTGGTCTCTGAGTACTATCTCTGTGGCACCTCCTTTTCTCTCCATGTCTGTATCAGTTGTGTCTTGATGCTCTGGTCCCTGACTCTTACCAATGACATTGTGTTTAAGTTGAGGTTTGTCCTAATATGTTAAAATATATTGTCCAGATCTGTACTGTGGAATTGTTTTTCCCTTGGTCACTTCGGTAAAAAAGCTTTTGGCACATTGGATTTATTCATTTAAATAAATGAAACAAGCAAATTAAAAAAATGAATACACTGGATGCCTGTTTCCTTGGTTTTACCTAGTTTTATCTGTACTTAACAATGGGTCAAATGTGATTTATTTTACTGATAACCTTTGTAAAATCATGGATTGGTGACTAGCAAGGAAGACAAGCTCCAAATGAGTACAAATAAGGTAGCAATATTTTTCCAGGCCATTATATGTATGTAATGTAATTGTATGTACAGATAACATTATTTGTCTTAATATTAATTTATCTTATTACTGCTGAAATGAAAAATTTACTGCATAGATCAATAGAACAGAATTCAGCTATCCAACTTTGAAACAACAAGCGACAGCAGTTCACAAAGTGGGTGCTGAATCTGGAGTATTGCCTAGACTATGCATCTGCTTTTGTACATCAGGCAATTTCAACATTTCAGTGTGCTTTTATTTAACATATTCATGCCCACAGCACCAAATGAGCTCTGTTTATCTCCATGCCTACTGAATGTGCTATGAATGCAGCACACCAAAGACAGGGCAAAGATGGTGCTTTTATTAATTACCATGCATCTGGATCACAATAATGAATTTGCAGCATTCCTTGATGCAGATAAACAATCAAAACGTGATGGAAAGCTTTCGAATGAACTAGTGAAAAACTGTTTTACATGCTCTATTTAAATCCGCTTCCTGTGGTCTATTTAAATCAGTTTTGTAGCATTATATCTCAGAGACCACCTACAACAAGGTGTCTGAGGTCAGGAGGTGCTAAAAGAAGGACCAAAAAGTATAGCAGAGCTGCAGGCCAGGAGAACTTAATGGGGTGTGATGCGAAAACAAAATCACTACTGGTAACGGAGGAGAAGCACAATTCATGAAATATGAGTTAAGAAACAAGCAGGAGCATAACAGGGAGAAAAGAAAGAGATGGGACTGATACTGCACAGTACAGAGTCCGGAGAGTCGATTATTCAACAGCACCCAGACAGAGAGAGACGCTGTGCTTCCTGCCTTATTGGAAACATGAGCAGCAGATGAAGAGAGTAGAAGTGCTGATGCTGGATTGTATTTAGCTTGTTCTGGAAGAGCTGAAGAATGAGGAGAGAAGGATACTGGTAGGTATTTCAGCTAAAAGATATGAGATGCACTGTGGAGGAGGTCAGGCATGATTAAGATTTTGTGGGGGTGATGAAGCCGACCTTAAAGTGGGGTTGGGAACCCCTTATGGATAGGTTCAGTGTATATATATATATATATATATATATATATATATATATATATATGCAGAACAGCTAATGCAGACAAGGGCAATCATTGACAGAGCTGGAATTAAAGAGTGGGCAAAGTGGAGAAGGGTCACAATAGAAGAATTTGTTATCCCCAGCCATAAGTAAATGGTAAAGTGCCTACTTTTAGTGTCAGGTGAAAGACGGAGGAAATGACTGAAGCACCACTGGAAAATAGATTTGAACAGCAAGTAAAGCTCCAGATAAGAAAAGTTTATATCCTTGGTCTGATTCACACTGGCACAGCTACAGTGGGAGGGATGGTCATAAATAAGACAGCAGATTAGCTTCTCTGTCACACTGTCCTTCAAGATCTTTGCTTCGGTGGTGGAAAGAGCAACCAAGGTCTAGTGTGATATTACAGGAAGCTGTACATTAACCAGCTGGGAAGAACAGCTGTAATATACAGAAATGAAGAGAAATTATGACAGTAGAGCAGAAATATGCAGTCTGCATAACTAAGTTAGGCACTTCTTATCCTTTTACCTGACTTCAAAGGCTCTATGCAGTAAGCAGTTTTTGGAATTTCATCTGCTGGCATCTCTAGCTTGGCATATTTCTTGACATTTCGAGGTTCACTGCTTGAAGGGAGGTATCCACCTGCTACTCATACATAATAATGTCTTGTGCCAGACTAGACGGACCCCCAGCCCTTGTGTTCTCTGTTTTTTCCCTAATGCTCGTACTGTTTAGATCTCATTTATAATTTACGTCCTTAGAAATTTGCCAGAGTTGGTGTTTAAAATGCATAGACCTTAAAAGTGTTTCTGTATAAACAGATCAGTAGCCAGTACCCACAATAACACTTCTTCTACTGTGTAAGAGGGGTGCATACTGTTAAAAAAGTATATTAAGCTTCAACAGTTCACCCTCACCACCCAAAGAGGAGGAGTGAGGATCTGTAAGCCCTACATTATTTCAAACATGATGGCAAACTTAGATGGTTTCAAGCTTGGGTTTCACCATGAGGGCCTCTTTCATGGTCCCATGCCAGAGTCAGAATGAAAAGACAAGCCTACCCCAAAGCTCTCCCAGATATGTCTCTGCAACAGCCCTTGCTCTCTTATACTCTTTGGGCTCTTCCTTTCTTAAAAAGGACTGAACTCACACTCTTCGTCCACTAACAGTGCTGAAGGAGCCAGAGGGTTCGACCTGGGTAGCCATCTTGTGGATGATTTTGGGGGGGGATTACATCACTGCTCACCCTCTTTTGAGCATCTAGAGCACCAATGTAGCAGGCCAGCTCACATGAAATCAAGTCCTTGAGTCCCTCCACTGAAGGCTTGACAATTGAACTTAGGCTTGGTGGGGTGTATGCCTCTCTCACTCCTCCAAGTCAAGGAAGGCTCACAGACAAGGATCAAGAAGACTCATGTCTTCTTTTAGGTCAACCCATTTCCCTATGTAGAAGAAACCCTATCATAGGATAAGAAGGTCATTACTTTGTCTAGCAGTTGTGCCTGCCCCCACCTCCACTAGCAAAGCCTTTCAGGAGACAGACTTTGAAGTTATCTCCACAACAGTCCTAATTATCCCTCAGAATTAAACTGGACAGGCTGTTTCTTTCTCTTTTCTCCACCTTGGAAAAACAGCCAAGAATTGGTAGGTTTATATTAGATTCAAATGGTCACATCTCTGAGCTCTTAGCTGCACTCCCATGAGGCTGTTCATTAAAAGATCATTTAGTTTCCAGAGTTCTAATAACAAGGTCAGACTTTGTTTCATTAAAAGGTCCATAATACCTATTCATTTTTCAGAAAAAAGGCAGAGGATTCTATTCTCATCAGCTCTTCATTCTAAATGGGCTATGAGCATTCCCTCCCATCCTGGAATTTGGTGACTTTAGCAGACGCATCCAGTACATAAAATCCAGATGGTGATTTTCCCGAAAATCATACTTCTGCTGTTGCTACTGCTGCAGGGACCTGGCATCTTTGAATGCAATGGATGCCTTTTGGCATATCTGTACCTATAGTCAGCCTGTTATAGTTAGACTTCACTTTCATTATAAAGTGTAGCAGTTCACTCTGTCTAATGTCCAGAGTGCTCACCAGATCCCAACAAAGACCTTAAAGTAGGAGAAGGATATACTGTTCTTACACTGATTAGTGTCGCTAGGTGGCCCTGTTAAGGATTCTCAGCATGCAGCCTTTGCTTGGGCCCTCAATGGTTACAACCCTTGGGGTAAACATAAATTGGAAAAAAAAAACTCCTTTCTGGTCTCTGCTGTGATGATTTCTTTCAGTAATGCAGAGCTGGAGAGTTTCCTATGTTAGTCATTCCTCCCCAAAGAGAGACCTGAGAAAGTCAGTGCCATGGCAGCATGGGTGTAGATGCAGTGGTGATGTGTCATTGGCTGCAGACAAATCATACCTTCATGGATTCTGCTACTGTGCAACACCTGATACCAGGATCTGGAGTGGCTAAGTCTGCCTAACAGCCTCAGTGTTTTGTCACCCATCTGATGATATTGCAGTCAGTAATGATAGATGCGTTGGATATCACAAGTTCTACTATAATGCTACATCAAAACAATAAAACACTGCATGTATTGTAGTAAACAATGAAACTAACAGGAAAAAATTCAGTGGAGCAAAATAGAAACAGTTTTAATAAATGTAGCCAAGTGAGTTTGTCTTTTAAAAATAAAAACAAGACCACTAAAAACAGTGAAATTGCAATCTTAATAGTTTAAATTATTTTAAACATTACATGGCCAATAAAAAAAAAATCAGTCAAATGCTGAAATGTGAATCACAAATAATAATAATGCTGTATGAAACCACCAGATAAAAATATAATAATAATTTGTTTGTGTCTTTCGGCTTTTCCCGGTTAGGGGTCGCCACAGCGGAACTCCGGTCCGCTAATGATTGGTAGTGGATTTTTACGTACCGGGTTACCAGCCCTGACACACAACCTTCAACGAAGGCAGGCCCCATTCATGAATGCCTCCACACAGAAGACGCTTTAGCTGAGAATCGAACGGGACAACGTCTTGCTATGAGGCAACAATACTACCGCAGCACAACCACCGATAATAATAATAATAATAATAATAATAATGGTATGAAACCACCAGATTCAAATATACTAAAAATAAATCACTTATAATTTATCTGATTAACACACTAGCAATTCAACGAGATCTCAATTATCCCTGTATAGATGGGGAATCCTACACCACTTGTAATGCACAGGTTCAGTGATTCCTAAACCTTGTTAATACCATCCATTCTCCTACCAGAGGTACAAACATCCTTGACCTTGTACTCATAAACTGGGGGGGCAATGTTCCTCACCTAATGTAATGACCTCACTAATCAGATCAGACCATATGGCATTATTGCTTGGAATAAAAATTAAATCTGCTGACCCAGGGAAACATAAAACGTTAGGAACTATTCCAAAGTTAACCTACTAAGCGACACCTTGGCTATATTCCACACCCAGTAAACACCATAGCACATGCTGAGCTACTTACAAAATCTCTGTACAGCCATACTGACAGCTGTATAGAACAAGCCATGTCCTTTATATTAAAAATAAGACAAACTCAAAAAACAAGTAAACCTTGGGGAACCACAACATCAATCAATTATATAACCAAAGGCCAAGTATGGGAGTAACAAAGCCCTACATACAAAAAGGCCTCTGACCAATCTAAACAGGCAGCTAAGAGGGTTAACTGATGCTTCAAATGCTAAATTTGAAGAAAAAAATATCTTCTCAGGCAAAGGGCAACCAGAAAGCTTTCTACAGTTTTGTCTGTAACCTCAGGGGAAATATGTAACCATGTGCAGAGCTTATTGTAAATGGTATCACCCACACTGAACCACAGACCCTTGCCAACCTTTTGACTAACAGGTTCAGCTCAAATTTCTCCCTCAACTACTCCCAGTACTCCAAAGGAAATACTACATGCCACAATCCCCCCAACCATTACTAGAGAATAGGACTTCAACATACTTTCCAGGGCCAAAACCACTGCATTGATGGGCCCCAATAACATCCTGATATGCTTACTAAATTGCATGCATAAAACATGACCTCTGTAGTCCATTAAATAACTTTTCCACTGGAGCCTAGAGTCAGGTTTTGTGCCCAAGGAATGGAAGATGGCTGCAGTCATTCCCCTGAACAATGGAGGTCCAACCACCAATTCAGGTAACTACAGGTCCATAAGTCTGACACGCCTCGTGTATAAGGCCAAGGAAAGAATCATCATGAACATGATAAATGAAGATATTTGTAACCTGTTAATGATGGACCCATCACAGTTTGGCTTTGTTAATGGGAAGGTCATGCTTATTAAATCTGGTGGACTTCTTTAAGATGGTCGCCAAAACAATGGATGAGAGCAAGACCGTGCACACAGCCTACCTCAACTTGACCAAGGCTTTTTGTATAATAACCCACTCAAGCTCATTAGATTAAGTATAATCCCTTTTATCACCTGCTGGATAGCCAGCTGGCTTGCTGATAGAATCCAGGAGATCAAAATAATCTCCATCATGAGGCCAGTCCTTTTTGATATTTATTTCTGTGAAGTGGAAGCAAACACTGAAGGTTTTATGGCTGACTTAAGTTTGCAGATAATTGCAAGCTGTGGGTTATCATCTACTCCCCTGCAGAAACTAGCAGTCTTCAAAAAGGTCTATCTCTGATTAACAAATGGTGCCAAAGCCATGGTGTAAAACTCAGTGCTAAGAAATGCAGAATTGTACCCTTTGTGAAGTCAATCATCTTGGCTAATTACCATGTTGATAATACACCCCTGTGAGTTGACCCCAGTGGTGAGGGATCTGGGTACACACGTAGACAGCCTTACCTTCGAGCACCACATGGCCACAGTGGTAAGGAAATCCTTTTATGTTGTACAACTTATGAGTAGAGGCATGGCATCTATGTCCTAATAAGTCATTATCCTACTATACTCTGCCGTTATCAGACCAATCATGGAGTACATTACTCCCTTTGGTATGTACCTGACCTGGCATATGCAGCAACTAGAGTGATCTCAGGGGTTTCTTACAAAAACACAACAAGGCATAACAAACCTGCCTTATGCAGAGCACTTTAAAGCCCTTTCCCTCTACTCGGTCTCCTGTAGATTGCTGAGGGGTAAGCTATGTGTGGTTTACAAGACATCAACAAACCCCACACTTATGAATCTCCTGCATATTTTTAAGTCAAAGAGTACCAGAAATACAAGGTCTAAGGATTTTAATCTTGCCTGTGACTTAAACAGAACATGCTGGAGAGACAGACATGTGTCCCATAGGCTGCGCCTCCTATGAAACAGGCTTCCCATCCAACCTAGACAAATGGATGGAGAATAGGAAATTTACACCAGGTCTAGCACCCATGTCCCTTATGGACATAGGTAGTTTATAAATGCCTGTCCCTTACTGTCCTATTTTGGTATAGGACACTATTATTCTTACGGGAAAACTTGGTTAAACTTAGAAAGACACCCTGGGTTGTTAAGACTAGTAACAATCTATGAATCAGTGGTGCACACCTGCCTTTGGTGCAGAAGGCTGTGGGTTCTATTACTGCACCAGGTAGATCAAATGGTGACACTACAGTGTAGCATAGGTGGGATACTGTACTCTTGAATGTTTTGTCCTTCAGATGAGACATTAAACTGAGGTCCCATCTGCCTGAGTTGTAATAGATCCTACAGAGTCTAAAAAATAGTATGGGAAGTTCCCTGGTGTCCTGGACAAACTTACTGAAGTGGTATCAATACCATCTTGCATTTCACTAAAAGGAGTCTACTAGCTTAGTGGGACCAACCCGGCAACAAAAGGATAAATAAAAAATAAATAAATATAATTATGGATGTATTAAGAATGTAAATTAATAAAAAAAATACAGGAATAAGTAAAACATTTCTGAATAATGAAGTAATTAGTTCTAGGGATTACCTCAGTTAATCATATTCTGAGAAAACTCTTTGTAGTCATACATTCGTTTAAAGCAGATGCACAGCTTTTGTCAAAGCATATTTGCCTTCCAGGTTGCTTATATTGTAGTCAACCATCGTAGTCTCTGCCACGAACTGAATCAGTGACAAAAAATTAATATCTTATAGCAGTAATATGTTTGTACAGCACATTGTTTTTAATCTTTATTCTTGAGGGTGTACTGATGTTTGTAAATCAGGACATTGTTTTTTAATCTTTAATCCCGATGGTAAACTAATGTTTGTAATTCTGTTGTGATAGATAATATGGGATTTTACCCATGAAGAAGCTATTGGAACCAGGACATAGTTCCCCATAAACTAAGCCATAACTGTTAAAAACAATAGTCTATATATACACAAATACCATTTTTAGATGTGTTAAATTCAACATAGGGTCCTCGTGTATGAACCTAAAATAGTGACATATATTACATTTAAAAGTGCCAATGTTCTTGTCCATTCCCAAAGTTTTTTACTACTCTCTCCAAAATAGTTTTCAAATTATATCTTCATTTACTGACAGAAACACGTTTGCTGTAAACTGTCTTCATGACCTCATCAGTAATATTCCTGATGGCATTTGAATCCAGAGAAATTTTTACACTCTGTAAACAAAATTAAAAATGAATATGTCTTGTGATCATATCTGACACTATTCCATCCACTGCTGTTGAGTAGCACCAGACTCCTATAATGACCCTATGAGCAGCTGTTGATGTTCTTCCATATCACTGTTGCAGTATTCATCATCTCTGAGATCTCCTGCCAAGGATAGCCCAACGTCCAGCCAGTATACTAAAGCTTTATTACCTTGGAGAATCATCAGCTGTATGTTTCCCGTGCAAGTTTAGGGCATAAAGGTGACATACATATGCTCTCAATCTAGAACTTTATTGCCGTCAGTCCGAACACCATTATCGTTTGTGGGTCTGAATGCCCTTCACTTTGCTGGTTATACCGAGCCTGCATCTTTAAGATAACTGCCCCATTTGGGTTCTTTTTTCTTATATTTTTCAATGGGTTATATGTTATCCAAGAAAGGGAAGTGTCGGTGTGGGAGGTAGATTCTCCAGAAGGACCACCACAATAGGTGCCTATTTTGCTTAGGTACATCTCATGACCACACTCATTGTTCCATCTGTCAGGCTTTTTTTACTGAAGACTTTACATGGCTGTCTTTCTTCCTTTTCCATTTATCTTGAGAACCAGTATCTCAAGTTGTTAGACAAAGTACCATGACAGAATCCACTTGTTCTGAGTTACGGCCACTGCTCAAGAATAAGGCCATGAAATCAAAGCCTGAGCCTGCTGCTATCAAGCCTCCCCCAGACATATCTGCATGAGAATCCAGAGGACAGTTCAGTATTACCACTGGTTTCTTCTGCCCAAGCTTCTCAGAGGCCGGCATGGAACCTGCTTCTTGCATGTCTGCAGAGGCCTTGCAAATGTCTGCCGCTGATGTTGAGTGGGAACCATGGCTGATTATCTTCAAGGGGCCAGAAGGGATTCCTCAAATCCTTGTTAGGGAAGAGGTGCCAGGTACCTTGATGAAATCCAGGCAGGGGTCAAAACTATCACATTTTAACATCTCATTGAAGAAAAGACAGAAAACTGAACATGTGGTGTCAACTACCGGGAATGACAGGACTTCACTCAAAGCGTGTTCAGTACTTTGATGGCAGTGACTCCTCCTCTGGGGGTTTCAGTTCATGCACCTCTTTGGTCCTCTACCCCCAAAAGGGCAAGGGACCCTGAGTCCTCAGATGAGGATTCTGACTCTGATGCTGACTCTTCAGTCTACTCTTGTCAGTTGCATTCTCCTTTAGACTGTCGGTCAGAGGAGGAGAAATCTATCAGTTCTGATTCTCCTTTTGGGGATCTATCTTTTGGAGACATGGTCCTGTGTGTGATGGAACACTTTAAGTGGGATTTTTCCCAGGTATCTGAAGTCCAGAAAAAGTATTATGAGTTATTACAGATGGACTATACTAAACCTTCTGCTGTCCCTCCTGTGCTAGCTGCTCTGTTGGATACCTTCTTGGCTTCTTTCCTGGCACCAAACAATCAGCCACCAGCCCCTAAAAATCCTAATAGGTTCTATAAAATGTTGGATGCCTGCAAGTTTTTGTACAAATGTCATTTCTGTGTCTACTGATAAGCCTTCTAGGTTGCTGTGCTCTTTGAAGCTCCTTCCCTAAGACAAGGACAGTAGCGCTATGGAGAGGATTGGTAAGAAAGTATACCCTTCTGCTACCTTAGCCTTTAGGGCTATAAATTACCAGACCCATATGACAAGATGCATACTGTTTCTTCATTCCCAGATTGGGAAGATTTTCTCTGACATACATGACTCTGAGGGTAAGGCCTCAGCTCTGTCCTTATGAGGTTCCACTTCCAAGCTGCCTGTCACTCTATAAAGTGCCGCTATGATGTGGATGATGCCTCTTCTAAGGGTTGCTGCCTCCAGCTCTGTGATGAGGTGCTGCTGTTCCTGGCTTCACCTTCAAGACTTGCCAGATGATATTAAAGCAAAACTCTTGGATGATCCTCTGGATAACCAAAACTTCTACAGGCTTTGGGAAATTCAGATTTTTCCCTGTCTAGATGACCTCTTGCTTCAGGTCTCATAGCAAACCAAACTAGTGCAGGATCTTCTATTGCACAGCCTGGGGTTCACAGTCAGATATTGACTGTTACAATATTGACTGTTTTTGTGACAGACCACCTTTAGCGTTTGGGAGTTATTTATTTATTTATTGCTTCCATTTGGGTACCTGCTCCTTCTTGGTCTTGGACAGTAATTTGTTCCTTTTGTTATAGAGTTTATTTATTGCAGATGTCCACCAGAGAGATTTACTCTTCCTTGCGGGGGATGATTTAGCCCTGTCAGGTATTCCTGATTCCATGCATCTATATTAATGCTTGTATAGTACCTTGGTGTAGTTTTGGATGTTGGTACATGTTGCTACAGAGGGGGAGGGGGCTGTGAAGCTGTTTATACCATCCCTCAGGAGGCTGTAATTAGCTTTGGAGAAGTGTTTATGTCGAACCCTAGCTAGAAGGGGGTTGGGGGAGATGGTGAGCTTGAAAGTGACCACTGTATGGGCAGATCTTACCAGGGAGGATGATACTGTAGGAATACTGCAGTGGTTACTCATGTTGGTTAATACCAAGTCCAAGATATTATCAACTCTTGTGGGAGTATTGACTAGCTGTTACAAGGCGTTTGCATTGACAAAATCAAGGAAATCTCTCAGCATTTGTGTTCTGCCATGAGTAGTTCTTCCAATCTATGTTTGAGTAGTTAAAGTCACCCAGTATCAGGGTAAAGGTTTGAATCTTGATAGATTTGAACAGGTGGATTGGACATCTTGAGTCAGACTTGGAGGCCGGTAGCTTGCTATGATTTGAATAAGGGTCTTGTCAATGATTAACTGCACCAGGAGTGTCTCTTGTGCATCATAATGTTTGACCAGCCTGGAGTTATGTTTGTCTTTAATATATATTTAAACACCACCTCCTTTGGCTTTACTGCCCACAGTTTGGGATCTGAATGTATGATAGGATGAGTAACCAGGTAAGGCTTGGGTGCTCTCCACAGTCTTAAGCCATGTTTCTGTGACTGCACAGATGTCAGGATTTTCCAGGGTTAAGAATGCTTGCAATGAGTGCAGTTTCATGTTTAGACTCCTAGAGTTTAGCAGCATGACCTTTAATTTGTATTTTGATGAAATTTTTATGTTGATAGTTTTAACCTCATCACTTTTCCTAAAAAAAAGGCACTATGGGGGAGGCAAGAGCCTTTGCCAGAAGCATGAAGTCCAGGTGAGACAGATGCAGGCCATCTCTGGCAAAGTACCATGGTCTGTTGATCATATCTTCCAAGGCTGTCAGGTACTGGATCCCCCTGGAATTTCACCAGAAACTAAGCAAATTGTTAATGTCAATCATTTTCTGTTTGCATTGAGGCATCATTCTGGGTGACGGCAGAATGCTGCTTAAGGCTAGGGACATACCTGCCTGGGACGCATAATCAGCGAGCTCAATCATGTCTCTCTTCATATAGTCCAGGGAGGTATGTTTCAAGTAATTAACGGCAGTATGGACTATGACAGAATTATAACAGTACCTGTTGTTGAGAAACTTGAGTGCGTATGTGATATGGAGGATCCTGGCACCTGACAGACAACTAATCGTGACTTTCTCCTTATCCAGCCTAGTGAGAGGCACATCTGTGTATCTCACAATGGAGTCTCCTATGACTAATATGTTGGGTTTATGGTGAAGCCTTAGTGGCTGTAAGTCACAGGTGTGTGGACTATGAGTGGTATGTGGTGTGAAGGGCTGTGGCAATTGCGTGTGTTTTTGCCTCAGAGTTTTCCTTTGTTTGGGTATGTTTATGTTGAGGACCTCTTCCTATGTGGGTGTGTATTGTGTAGGTGGTGTTTGAGGTGTAGAGATTGTGCTGACAACCTTTTTGGTGCCAGATATACTGGCTTGAGAGTGAGAGAGTATGGACACTATGTTCCTAATGTAATTGCATCTCTCAGAAATTGTGTTCCTAGGTGCTAGTAGTAGATGGTTGTCTGTGTACATGAGGCAGTTGCTACACTGTCTCAGGATACCAATATCAGACTGGAAGGAGAAACTGTAGGAAACTGTCCATCTGTATTTGTCAGAATCTGTGGGAGAAAAGCCAGAGAGAGCTAAGGGGTGGGCCTAAAGCCCAAGTGCTTAAACCAAAACTAAGAGATTTAGAATAACACTTAACAATTTAGACAGGCTATAAACAAGCAGTAATAAATGCAACAGAAAAGATGCAGTTGACCACTTTAGAGAACAAGCAGCAAGTAGCAGAAAAAGAAAGTTGAAGAAACAGAGTAGTTGGAAAAAACAGAAATATAGAAAAATATAAGCAGCTGAATAAATTGTTATTTTTTATAAAGTGGGAAGGAGAGAAGAGGAACAGAAGATAATTCAAGATTAAGGGATCTAAGAGGTTTGGCCTTCCCAAATGATCTCTGAATTAGGTAGAATGAGCTAATGAGATGGGACTGGGAGGAGTGTCCCATATCAAATTTACAGTAGGGGCAGGCAACTGCAAAAGCCACCAACTTTAAGAACACAACAGCAGCTGGGTAGGAGGGCGGAAGAAAAACAAAATCTGGCCATAGGTCAGCAAATATATATATATATATATATATATATATATATATATATATATATATATATATATATAGGGTTTTGATTCCTTTCCCACAGTAATTTTCTGAAGACATGATCAGGGTCCTGCAGGAGGCCAGGAAATCCAATACCAGAAAAACACATATGGCCAAATGGATGTCATTTTTTGTCTGGTGTCTTAAACATCACCATGATCCCTTTTCAGTGGGGGTCCCCTTGGTACTTTCCCACCTGTGTGAACTGCTACATGCTGGCTTAGCAAATTCCTCAGTAAAAGCTCATTTGTCAACAATTTCTGACTGTCTGCCACTGAACCTTCCTCTGACCTCTAGATTGGAACTTAAGCAATTTCTAAAAAGTATCCTTCATATTAGACCCCCCCCCCAGGAAAGCCCATTCCTCCTCCTTGGGATCTTAATTTTGTCTTTGAAAAACTGACTTGGGCTCCTTTGCAACATTGCACCTGGAAGACTGTTTTATCAATTGCTTTAACCTCTGCCAGAAAAGTTTCTGAACTCCAGGCCTTGATGGCAGTCCCTTCTTTTTTGTTTTTTCATAGAGATTGGGTGTCTCTCTGTATAAATCATTCTTTTATGTCCAAAGGTGGTTAATGAGCTGTCCCTCAATCAGTCTATCCAACTTCCTTTGTTTTTTCCCTTCTCCACAGTCTGCTAGTGAGAAGGTTCTCCATACCTTAGACTTGCTTCGACAGCTCAGATATTACTTAGACAAAGCAAAGGCCTTTTGTAAATCTGATCAACTTTTTGATTTTTTCATATCAGAATTTTTGGGTTTGGCAGTTTCGAAGCAAACCATCTCCTCCTAGATTTCCCAGACCATTTCTTTTTGTTATACGTTCATGATAAACAGTTGTCTGCTTCTAGTCGTGTTCATTCTACTAGGGCAGTGGCTTCCTCAGGGGCTTTCTTCAAGGACTTGGACACCAACTCCATCCTTGAAGTGTGAAGAATAAAAATGGCTAGAGGTAAAAACAAGGTGCAGAAAATATATAAGGCAAAAACAGAAAAACTGCACCAAGTTAACACACAAAAAACGACGTTTATTCAAACCAAAAACAAAACAAAAAAGAAAAGGTAAGCACTTTCAGAACTGCTGTTGCTTCATCAGACACTACTATAAAATAACAAGCAGCTTAAATAGGTGCATTCAATTAGCTAATAAAAACCAGTCACATGATGCTATGCAAAGACAGATAAAAGGTATAGTGAACTGCAAATGGGGAAAGAAATACATTACACTAAATAATCACTAAAACCTAATAATAAAACCACAAGCAAGTTAAAAGACAATATTATAAAAATATATAGCAATAAATACACATATATATATATATATATATATATATATATATATATATATATATACATATCTAAAAAATACAAACTAAAACCAAACCTAATGTTAATGTTTAAGCCGTCTAGCTTTTAGAAAAGGTTTCAGGGAAGTAGTACCATTAAGACCAAGGTATTTCTCTGCATTAAGTCTAAGGATCCATTTTTGTTCATAGCTCTCTGTAGTATTCGCAATGTCCCCACCTCGTATACTACTAGGTATATTTTGAATAACAAAAAACCTAAAGGTATGGGAACTATCAGTATGCATTACATGATTAGCTAAAGCATTAGTTTCCTTACAATTAGTAATATCTCTGATGTGTTCCAATATTCTGTCTTTCAACATCCTATTAGTTTTCCCTATATAATTAAGTTTGCTTTTAGTTTGTATTTTTTAGATATGTATATATATATATATATATATATATATATATATATATATATGTATATTTATGTATTTATTGCTATATATTTTTATAATATTGTCTTTTAACTTGCTTGTGGTTTTATTATTAGGTTTTAGTGATTATTTAGTGTAATGTATTTCTTTCCCCATTTGCAGTTCACTATACCTTTTATCTGTCTTTGCATAGCATCATGTGACTGGTTTTTATCAGCTAATTGAATGCACCTATTTAAGCTGCTTGTTATTTTATAGTAGTGTCTGATGAAGCAACAGCAGTTGTGAAAGCGCTTATCTTTTCTTTTTTGTTTTGTTTTTGGTTTGAATAAACATCGTTTTTTGTGTATTAACTTGGTGCAGTTTTTCTGTTTTTCCATCCTTGAAGTAGCTACTTGGTCTTTGGTTCACACATTCACTAGACATTACAAATTGATTGTTATTTCCAGGATCAGGGCAGATTTTGCCAAAGGGATCCTGCATGGGTTTGTGGAGGACTCCTCTTTGTCTTCCTCCTCCCTAAATTCACAGTACGTTTTGTACTCTACCAGAGGTGATAAATATTGCAGTAGTGATATGGAGGGACATAGTTGTGTAAAATCTTACCATAACAGTAGATGTCCTTCTTTTCACTGTTGGAGTATTCACTACCTCCCTTCTACCCCCTTTTCTTTTTTTTTTACCATGGGTGGTATTTTCTTTATGGTTGAGAGATTATTTTCCTTCTTACCTTCCTATTTCTGGATGAACATGTTCTTCTTTCCACTGTAGTCCTGGTTTTCCTGGGGCACTTCAGTTCTGGATTGAGAGCATGCATACTATACCTTTATGCCCTATGTTTGCGTGGGGAGCATACATATGATGTGTGACACTCCTAGGATATAAAGGCTTTGGTATATTGGCTGGACATTGGGCTATCCTTGACAGAAGATCCCAGATGTGGTGAATATTGTAACACTGAAAAGAAGGACAATTACTGTTATGGTAAGATTCTACACACTTGCACTTTATCCACAGAATGCACTTGGTAAGTAGGAAACAGATGTAGATTCCCAGGTCTTTCTTCCATGTCACACTTAGAATAACCCCACATGAACACACGGAGGACATGCAGACACCACACAGGAAGCATCCCAGGTAAGAGATGAGCCGGATAACATCTTGCTGTGAGGAGACATTACTACTCACTCTACCACTCTGGCACCTGTGACAATATTGTAGGTAATCAAAATAGGCATGAACCTATTTTTTACTTCTTCAGTAAATTCTTTATCTGTTCCTACAACATCAGTCGTCTTATAACCTCTAAATAAAACCATCAGTTTGTTTACCTCATCCAAAAAAACAAATTGTCATCAATAGTAAGCCAAGAGTCTAATGAAATGGGCTCTCAAAACTTTTCTACATGTGTAGATTTCCCATACATGCTAGAATCAAAACACTGTAATAACAAACAAATGAACCATATCTTTGGCATAAGAGACTGTAACTCTGAGGAAAAATATACTGTTCTTAAAGATATCATTAACAATATTAAGATCACTTTCATTATCTGAGCAGTACAAACAATAATGTGAAATTGGCAGTAAAACATTGATTGAAATGACTTATGTTTGAATAAAATAATTTTCCTATTGATTTATGACAGATTGACTAAAGTTGAATCTGTGACCACCCTCTTCACTATCACACTCAGTTTCCAATCGTAAATGTCATCAAACACATAAATAGTTAAACAGTGTTAATTAAGGTGCAAATTAAATAAATAGTACCATTGGCAAATTCAATTATGTCACTTAAGAATTCCTCATCATTTCAGTCCTCTTTTCTGGAGGAATACAAGTGCACAAAGAATCTGTATCAATAGTCAGAAGTGAAAATGTGTAGTTAACAATTTACTATTCGTCTTTTCCAACACATGAAAAAAATCCTGAATCTCAGATGTAAGATAATGAGATTTGCACAAAAACATTCATCCTTGCATCTGCAGACATAGCAAGCAGCTCTCTCTTGAAGCTGCCTACTGCAGCTATTAACCGGAAAGGGTGACTGCACACATTTTTATGTATTTTGCAGAAATTTCATTCAGTGTTATTATGTAATATAAATTAGCATCAGAAAATAGTTTCCATTTGAAAAATATAGTTAAATGTGTCCATTATCACCAACCCCCTACCTCATTAGCATTCATGAAATGCATTTGATGCAACTGTTTCAGTTAATTTAAAGCTGCCTTGTCAGTGTAGTTTAAATTATAATATCTTTCCTTGGAACATTCTAGTAATAAATTGAATATGGCCTTTTTGATTGTAATTCTCAAAAGTGGCTAAAGCATTGTACACAGGGGCATTGAAGGTACTTCTTTTTAAATACTGTTATAACAGTACACCCAGCGATGATATAATTTAACAAAACCTTTAAATTTAATTTCCTAATATATAACTTCAAATTAATAATAGCACTGACAAGATTAAACTTACCAGCTGAGATAAACATGAAACCCAAACTGAAACCTTTTTGCTGTTTTCTGAAAATGTCAGGAAAAATTAAATGATACCGTTTACAATACCTCCTTCCACTCATATTGTTTGGTTGTCCCCTGCTGCTTCCGCCCCTCTGACCTCTCATTGTCTGGTAATATAACTTTAATATGTATCAAGCTCCTGAAATACAGTATCGACTGACTGATTCCACAGCTCAATTGTACATAGTGGGCAGCTATTCTCCCTTCAGGCAGGCATGCACTAGTGATGACCAACACAGAGGAAAAATAAGTGGTATTTCTTCTAAAAAAAAATTCTAAATACATTTGTTTGTCCACTGAGACAGGAATGGTGCTGGTCATACTGTCCTACGGAATGTAGTGTTTTGAACTCTTGAATGGAATGCTTTGGGCATGACCCTTAGCATATTCTTTTTATCATGATTCATTTTTCAGCTTTTATTGACTGTAGTTTATAATTTTCAAGGTTCTGTAACACTAAGTCATACTTGTGACTCGTTACTAAAATCAGTCTGTCTTGTAATATCGGTGTTTAATATTTCTGTTCCCAGTTCTAAATCTCTTATAATCATCTTATTATGTCTAGTTCGAATAAGTACCACCTCCAAGCCAGAAGTTAATTCCATAAACAAATAATCATCTTTTTTAATACCATTATGAAAATTTTGAAAATACAGCCTCTTCTGTACCTTTCAACATGCCAGGACTTTTCAAAATAGATTATTCTAGATCAGTGACTTGAACTTACTCTCCACCATCTCAGTTTGTGAAACTACAGTCCATAAATCATTATTGGTGTGATAATCATGAAAAGAATGTCCAAAAAAGGTTATTATACTTTTTAAATATGAAAGAAATGCCACACCTGTAATTAATGTTGGAACCATTGTTACTATTAGCCTGGCTATTTTTTCCAGGGTTGTCATCTGAGTCACCAGGGTAAAGTCTATTACTCTCAGTATTTGGAAGGTTTTCTTCACCCACAGAAGACCTATTCTCAATACTATTTTGTTCACCTTAGAGTTAAGAACATCTAGTGATTGCTAAAGAGGTGCAGTGGCATTCAGGGTTTACATAACAGAAAATTCATCTAGTAAAATATGCAGCAGCAAAGTTGAAGAATTTAAAGGCTCTGTCCACACCCAAAAAATGAATGAATTAATAAAAATAACAAAACATGAGTATATAAGAGTAAAAACAAAACTAAGAAAGCAAGGTGGAGTGAAAAATAAACTTTTTAATAAGTGCAATTGAGCATAGTTATCACTCAACAATGAAACTGAGACTTCAGAACACCTAACATAACAATTTATACAGCTGAAGTTATCACATGACCAATAAAACGCAAGCAGCCAGTCAAAGTCTGAAGTGTGAATCACAAAGTAATCAAACTGCCAGAGTAAAATATTCTTAAAAAAACAAAATGGCTCAATTATATCTTATCTGTGGAATACACTTACGATCCTAGTGTGATCATGAATGTGTAACAATATAAATGCATAAAAATACAAGAATAAATACAAAGACACTGAAGGATAAGTTCTGACTGATGTGCTGAAGATTATGTTCTTCATGATTTTATTCTAAGAATGCCCTTTATACTCATTTACTCATGTAAACCAGATTTGTGGTCCTATGATGATTTCAGTTTCTCACTTCCTGACTTCTAACCATTGAAAAAAAAAAATAATGTATTCCTAAAAATGAAATGAAGTTAAATTTAGTTTCACCTTTTCTGGCATGCTAATATTGCCACAGTGCACCGATTTCAATATTTTTTCTACTGGGGGAGGGTGTTATGCTTCTAGGTCTAAGCTGATGAAGAATGTTGGCCATGTACTATCTCTGCTTATCCAATCACTGAAATCACTGTACACTAATAGTGGAGAGGAACAGCAAATATTCATTATGGAATGACTGAGAACATTAAGAAAAGAATGAAGGGCCTAAAGGTCAGACAGGCAGCAAAGCTAACTGATGAGACATTGGGGGGGGGGGGCTGTAATGGGAAATGGAGGGCATAAAGCGAGGGACAGTAGTATCAATGAAAAAAAAAAGAAAATCAAATTGGTCAAGTCAAGGTATCCACAGAGAACTAACTGAACAAAAAAGAGATGACTGTCCATGAAAAATGGTGTAGCTATACAGGAAAAGACACCGTTAAGGTGAGGTACTGAGGAACGGAAAGCCATTTTGTATATGCAGAAGACTAAACCCTGAATCAGATATTTAACCTAGCATTAAGAAATATCTGTGGGGTAGAATACCAGTTTATCAGGAAAAGGTATAAGGGAAGGGATGAGAATAGAATTATATGGGAAGATGAATAAGGAAAAGGTGGAGTTAGAAATGAGGTTACTTTATGGGGTAAATCACAACAGACATATATCCATCTCCCTCAAGTACTGGAAGAATTAACAAATATGGCAGCCAGACTACTAACAAATACCTTTGATTCTTTCCTTGAGGACTGGCATGGGAGGCAGAGGTAAGATGCTGACAGTGGTGGTCAGAATATACAAAGGATGGTCCCAGAAGGAATTAGGCCTTTAAAGAACATCAGATTATAAAGCTAATTCTGCAAGGGAGGCTGACTAGGGTCCTGAATGTACTTGTCAAGAAGCACTTTCACATGACAGTGGAACTAGCAAATATGAACACCCAGTTCATTAGAGTGACCAATATTTAAACTCCAGTCAAGGGTAATGGAGCACACCTCCACTATACCATGTCATGGGTTGTAGGTACTGGGTTCAGAACTCATTGCAAGAAAAAACTGCATGGTGATGTTGGGGGAACAAAGGGATACCACATGTAGTGGGAGAATATCTGTAGAATGGACAAAGGAAAAAAATATCTGCATGTTGTGATCTCACAATGAATGACTCTAGCTGTTCAACATTAAATGTCACTATCCAAGACCAACAGAATTATGGGATGCATCACCAAAGGTGTGGAGTGTAGAAGTATAAATGCCATTCTCATGTTATAATGTGAACTAATGGAATTTCATTTGGAATACTGTGTTCTGGTGGCCATATCCAGGAAGAAATGTAAAGCACATTGTGTGTAGTCAACTTATGGTTACAAAGATAGTAGAAATGAGGACTTGGTATGGAAATATAGGATTGGAGTATTAGGAATGTACACACTGGAAGACAGAAGGAAAAGGAAGGATTTGAGCTCTACTAACAATACTGTTAAAAAGCAATTAACAGAAAACAGAGAAGGAAGAACATGAGAGGTTGGGAGTATGGATGCTAAATAGAGAAATATATTAAAGCTATAACATACTCTGAGTTTTCTGCAGCTCTGAATTAATCACAAAAGCCCTTTCAGTTTGCAGTTTTTGAAGTAAGGAAATCATACTCTTTTAGACCACATTCTGCCTCATAGATTCAATGGCAGAGTTCTGAGCTTAAACAGAACTTTCATTTTGTGACAAATAATGACCATGGTCTACACTGGACAGTGAGTCTGTGTGAGAATGACATGGCAGGTATGGCCTTGGGAGATGATGATGATTAGGGGAAATTTTCAAGACCATCCTGATAACCCGACACAGAGATTCAGGAGGTGACGACTGAATTGCATTTCACTTCAAAGATGTGTAAGGTGCTGTATTTCAAGTAGTGACACCCCAGCAAGATGCATATAAGTTTTGCAGGCTAGATGAAAAAAAAACAACAGAAACATTTTTTAGTAACTGTAATGGTAAAAATAATAAACAACTGCAATTAAACAAAGGACTAAGGCAGACAAAATGTTGGGTCACATGACCAGGATTACAAAAGACTTACATGCAAAGTGTTTAGAACTTTGTTCAAATCTTGCATGAGTACTGAGCCGTTTGTTGGAGTCTGAAGGACATCATACTGAAGGTGAGCAGAGTGTTGTGTCCCAAATTATAAAAGACCAAACCACAGAATGGAAGAAACGAGTGCCTCAATTAAACCAACTTGACTTGTTGGCCAAATTATAAAAGAAATGAACAGGTAAATTAGGAAAAGAGAGTGGAAGTCCTTGACATGAAGGAGATATGTGGCAAGGGACAGGATGAGCTTGTTCTTAAAGCTACTGTCAAATAACACCAGCAATGAGACTCCTGCAGAAGAACAGAAGAGGAAGAAGGGATTTCACATGGATACTGTGAATGGATGGAAATAACAAGGCACGTTTTCCTGAGAGGGTGATGAAGTAATGGAAGTTATTGCTGGAAGATGGGGCAGACTGTGGCTGTGCTGTACTGCATGTTCAGGTACTTTGGGATAGAGTGGAGAACAGCTGATTACCAGGTTAGCTTCATCCTTTGCAAAATTACTGTTAGTGAGTTATATGTTCATATGAAGTCCAGCATTATAGAAAGGCTCAAATGAAATAACGTACAGATGTTACAGACATTGGACATCCCAAGAACCAGCACAATACCACTTGCAGAGCAGTTTGGCCATATGTATGACAGTATTTTTTTAATAAACTGGCCTTTCTCGTATCGTATCCATATCACTGTTACACACTGTCTATATGCCTTAGCAGCTAACAAGGCTCAGATATTTCAACATTCCTTCAGAAATACTGCTCATACAGAACAGTCCATGTAGCAGGTAGTGGGTCAATCAGATTAAACAGGCGCATTACGGTAACTAAAAATACATACTCTAGTGTTTTGAAAAGTACTTCCAGTATTTGCCAACCATGTGATCAGATTTCTAAATTCCATATAGACAAATTGTTCAAACCGGAAGAAGCCACTGTACTCATGACAGATTTTCTAAAAGTAGACAAAAGAAAAGATTGTAATTAAGATTACAAGTGTACTGAGAGGCTCAAGCACAAAACAGGGTGTTGAAGTATCATTGCTTGCGCAATTGGTGAGACCTTCTTTGGACTAATGTTCAGCTGTACGGACACCATTACTAAAAGGAAATAAAATGAAGGTAGTAAAAAGAACTACTAAGGTGGTAAAATTCTGTCACTATGAATAAGGTACTACATTTAGAAATGTTTACAAATAATAACATTTGGTATGGAAGGTGATAAGCTGAAAATAATGTCTTTGTAGTGCTTCAGGTCATATAGAGACTGTTCATGGAGTACAGTGCCTTATCAGATACATTCATACTTTTAGATCTATCATAACTAACTGCTGTGCAATAAAGACATAATAATTAGAAAAGAGAAAAATATTCAATAAAGATATAAACTTATACAAAGATACCAGTACTGGCCATAATATTTAAAAAAAAACTTAAATTTAAGCAGTTTATTATTCTTTAAATGCTGTGTTTTCTTTATCAGCATATTCACAAAAATTCATCCTGCTCAGAGCAAGTGTATACATTGTATACAATAAGCATCCTTTTCTGCAAGCCATATACAGTATCTGGAGTTAGATTCTTAAAAAAATGCTTAATGTGTCCTGTAACAGCAAGCCCATGTCAGTATTTTTCTTATTAACAAGGAGAAAGAAGAATGCATAAAAATAACAAAGAGGAGAAACTTGCGGGTCTAGCTCTGAGTCTTAGATGAATTTAAACAAAAAGGGAACAGACCTCAAAGCATATTCAGAATGTGTCACTCTTTTTGTTGATTGGTATCAGTGGAAACACATCTGAAAAAGTCATATGAGATTCTTCTTTGTGCAATTATCTCATCATTTCTAGTAACAGAAGTAGTTGTAACTGATAAGCAGCTGCTCGTATGTGAATTATTGTAAACTGCTTTACCGTTGCCTTAATTGTGACCCTCTAATCTATGCTGACTTTAGTTTAGCTTGACCGATGTTCCTTTATTATATTGAAACAGTCTATAAAATCTGCTATTATGTTTGTTTTCCAAGTTCTATGATCAACTTACAACTTGCAGTAAAAATAAGCCATAGAAAAGGCCAATAATTCTTGGCTAACTGAGGAACGTTTACTAAATTTTGTTGCACTGTGGGTCTTGTGACTTTAGTAACATCCCCATTTCAATATGCAGGTGTCTACCTGTCTTCCCAAAATGTCAGTATCCTCTACCTTCAGAAAGTTGTCCCATGTTCTTAGCTGTCTGGGTCGGTACAACCAACATGGCCTGCAGGCCCCAAAGAACATATGCTTTATTATTTCAGAGTAGCAAAATGCAGTAAAGGAACCTACAGTCTTAAAAGTGGCAAATGAGAGAAAAAAAGTCAGTAAGTTAGATCATCATAAACATTTAAATGTACATTTATTTAAATGTACACTTATCTAATGCTTTGCTTTATTTTTGTTTTCATCAATAGTATTCATTTGTTATACTTGATCATACCTCAAAGCTAAGCTGTGTTTATAGTAAAAGTAATTTCTATTTTTTTGCTAAATAACTCATTTTCCAACTGTATCACAACCAATACACAATGACAATAAAAGCAATTCCTTAAACATCAATATGAAATGATAGTTTACAGCTGCAGTACAAAATGTTTTAGATGAGGACATACTGGAATAATAAGTTCTGGGCTCAACATTAATCAAACTTGTTCCTGAAGATGTTCTTTAGATTTGTCTTATGAGTCAAGAGACAAGAGTATTGATGTTGTGTAGTTAGCAAAGTGTCTGATACTACATTCCTTATCTACAAGTGGTACAGTCTAATGTCTTAATTAATTCAGCATCCATGCACATTACCCTAGGAGTAAAATACCGTGGCCTAAATTTAGAGGACCAGAATACTGCATTCTAGGAAGTATAGATCCATAATATATAATATCTGAATGTGTCAGCGAAAGCAAATAGCCATTGTTAGGTTACACAAATTGTAATTTATTTGTAAGTAACGGGTTTAGGATTACTTTTCCAGTGGTCAACCGTAGATGTTTATTTTTAAATGTTTTTAAGTCTAAATTTAAAAATAAATGCCTGTGATGGAACCCAGCTATTTACAACCTCTACTATAAAAGGGAAAAAAAATATTGCATGTAAAAATAAATGTAATCTTCCAAATGCCAAAAATATTCTTATCAAACTTAACAGGGAACTCCGGTCCCTGATCATATCTACCAAAGCTATATGTGAGGTAAAAATAGCCACCCACGCAAAATGTTTTCTTAAATCTTAGAAATAACGCTCAAAACTGTGCAAAGCTAATAGTAAATTATATCACATATTCTTTACCTAAAGACATAGCAATAGTCAATAAATTTATCTCTAATGTCATACCCTCACTCTCCACACAAAAACACACACACCACAGATCTTCCAAGAACAAGTTCTCAAAACATTATCCAAGGCCAAGAACATTGATTTTATGGGGCCTGATAAAATACCAGGATACCTACTGGTCAGCCTGAAGCAGGACCTGTCAAACCTCCTATAGACCCTCTTCAATATCAGTTTCCAATATGTGTTTGTACCAGATTTGTGGTAGACTACACCAGTCATCTCCTTGCACAAATGTGGAACATTAATTGTCCTGAGCAGCTAAAACCCTATAAGCCTAACCAACCTAATCTGTAAGGTTATAGAAACGGTCAGTAGATTAGCATTCAGCTAGATGGCCTATATTAGAATATATACAGAAAAAAAATTACTTTCTAATTTTAGCATTCTTGAGGTAGCAAACTTTCAGATTTTTTTTACTTATTGGAATATATTTTATTTTTAATAAGCATTTGATGATGTGGAAATAATTTCTTTGTCAGAAATGGTTTATCAAATATTCTATAGTCAAGAAATTTGAACAATTATAAAGAAGAAATGTTTCATAAATATTTACTGGTGTCTGTGAGTAATGGTGAGTGTGGAAGAAAGGTGAAGAAGAGAGTACAGGCAGGATGGAGTGGGTGGAGAAGAGTGTCAGGAGTGATTTGTGACAGACGAGTACCAGTAAGAGTGAAAGGGAATGTCTACAAGAGGGTAGTGAGACTAGCTATGTTATATGGGTTGGAGACAGTGGAATTGGCAAAAAGGCAGGAGTTTGAGCTGGATGTGGCAGAATTAAAGATGTTAAGATTTGCACTGGGTGTGACGAAGGTGGACAGGATCAGGAATAAGTATATTAGAGGGTCAGCCCAGGTTGTAAGGTTTGGAGACAAAGCCAGAGAGGCACGATTACATTGGTTTGGACATGTGCTGAGGAGGGATGCTGAGTATATTGGGAAAAAGATGCTAAGGATGAAGCTACCAGGTAACAGGAAAAGAGAAAGGCCTAAGATAAGGTTTATAGATGTGGTGAGAGAGGACATGCAGGTGGTTGGTGTGACAGAGCAAGATGCAGAGGACAGGAAGAAATGGAAACAGATGATCCGTTGTGGCGACCCCTAACTGGAACAGCTGAAAGAAGAAGATGATAAAGAAAAAATGTTTCATGACAAAATAAGTATTATAAGTATTTTTTGCACAATTTATAATTTAAGATGTACCTCCCAGAATAATATTTGTTTTATGATCAGTGCTATTATTGTTACACAAGTTTGCATTATTAATTTCACATTATTAATTTTTGCATCTCATTGATTGTTATTATTTTTTATTAATTTTATGTGGTTGCCTGTTGAATCATTTAGCTGATTCTTAGTTTAAATCTGAATAAAGTTGCAGGGACACTGATAGGGTCTGATGTGACAAAATATTTAGCTATTTTGCCTTCTTTCACATCACACCAGACTACTTAATTTCACACCCTATTTTTAATAATAAACTTTCAAGCCCCTTAAGGGATCTATATAGTCTAAGATAATAATATGAAATATGTAAAAATAAGTGAAGTTTGAAAATTTGAGATATGGAAGGCTCAAAGGCAATGTGATGAAGTACCTGTTTCAAAATGAGGGGAAAGGGGAGAGCAAAAAAAAAGGCAAATATGTACGAATGCAATTCTTCTGAGTACTGGGTTTAGAAACAGTAAGACTTCAGAAATATATAGAAGTGATAAT
>NC_056747.1:524936046-525018546 GCF_019279795.1 Protopterus annectens | reverse complement strand
TACAGTTTTAAACACTGATGGCAATTGACAGCTGCAACATGAAGTCAGAGTATTAACACCTAAAATAAACTTTGACATCTGAACACTGAAACATTTTATTAATTCAGTGATGCTGTTTCAAATAAGACATCTGTCTTTTTGCAGTTTCACTCACTTGATTATTTCAAAACTTGTAAAACGTGTCCCCCCCAAGCCTCCACACACTGCATTCTTTGATCTCTGATGTGGCATTTTATCTTGATCTATGCTTTTCTAGCATTTTTTCCTACCTACATAACATAATGGGGAATGGCAAGGAGAAAATCAGTTAATTACAGTCAAACTACCATGACCCCACCTTGGAAAATGGTGATGACAAAAACTAGTTAGCTCTAGTATAAAACTGAATGTGGGCCGTTGCATTATACAGGCTGAAAACTTCAAAAGCAAAACATTTTTCTTGAAGTTTTCATTTATACAGAGCATAAGAAGTTAGTGATGCACACCTTTCACTGGCTGTTGTGAGTAAGCACAAAATTATCACTCCCCTTCAACTATTTACATTTATCGGCCATCCCACTGTATTCCATAGAACCAGAATACAAATGTGCCCACCCCCTTTCAATCTAGCTTGCCATTTTAATATTAGTGCCTCTCCACTTAGCTAAAACTTAAGTTACCTCTTTTTCATATCGGACTGCTTAGTGCAAACTGCAGTGCTTAGGATATCAAAACATTTTTTTTTTCATTTTACCTTTAAACATCTGTTGCAAGACCACCAGTTACTGGAGAGCTCACATTCTGCCTCTCAGTAGTCATCTTGGCTTAGTGCTTCTGTTTTCTCCTGGTGAGAGAAGAAACACAGGGACATTATTTCTTGGAGACTGCTGATCACCAGAAAGCCTGATAACTGCTTCATAGGTGACAGCGTGGAATTTGTGTTCATATTCAACTCCTGGTGACAGAAAGAGCAGATTGCATTGATTCCTCACTGTTTCTGGTTGGGTAGTGAGTGTCTGCTTCATGTTCCTCTTTGATCTGGTTGCTATTCAAGGCATCTACCAGGAAATGGTTACAACAAGCCTACAGATCCTTGCATCATATGGGACAAGACTGTGGATCACCAAACAGACTGTGGCCTGCTTCTCATCTTGGGATTGGTGCTAATGTTTTGCTTCTGGTGAGAGAAGATGCAAATTTTTGTCCCCCCAGAGTGAAACTGTGGTGAGACCAGCACTAGTAGCAACCAGGCAGAGGCTATTCACGTGACTCCCTCTTTTCATCATTCTTGACAAGGTAATTCTTTATTTTTAGTAAGTACTGCTTGATTTGTTTCTAACTTCAGAATATCTGCCTAAATATTTCATCCTTAAATTTTCAGGGTCTACATATTAGTTTCCCCTCAAGTGTTTGGCAGTGCCCTGTGCAGACACAGACACCTTGAGTGACATTTTTCCTGTAAAAGCACAATTAAAATTGCACCAATACCTAGTTGCACATAAGACAACTAGTTTGCACTGACAAGCACTATCCCCAGAGTTGCAAACCGGATACTCCTGACACTGATTTATATTCTCACTCCAGTCATCTAATCAATAAAAAAAAAAGTCTATTGCCATGGATATGAACTTTCCCACTATCTCTGTTTCTGGGTTGTTGGATATGGGCATCCTGAGGCAATGTAGAAATTGCCCCATGTTTACTGGCAACCAGTTAATTCTCAAACAAACTCATATAGTATGTGAGAGATGTATTTACACAAGGTCACTGAAGGCAAAGCTCTCACATAAAAGTACTCCTAATGTCAATAATGTTGTCAGTAGTACACATGCTAAACCTATCGCATACAATTCAAAGCAGACATATAGACTCACATATGCTGAGGCATTTAAATGTAACCTTCTTAAACCCAAAAGATTTCCTAGATGAAGTACAGATTACACATACCCTCAGCAGCCCCAAATGCACTCTTTCAAAACACCCACATCAACACATAGAGCCATATCTATTGGAACCTCTACTTCTAAGCCCATACGGCAAGCCACCACACAATCCAACATTCTAGTCTTTGGAGACTCCATTGTGAGACACACTGATGTCCCTCTCACCAGGCTAAGTAAGGAGAAAGTTACGGTCAGTTGCTTACCAGAAGCTAGGATCCACCACATTATGCACACACTCAGGTCATTGGCCCACAAGTACCAGTATGACTCAGTCATCGTCCATGCGGGAGTAAATGACCTGAGACATACCTCCCTAGTCTATATAAAGAGAGACATCTTGGAGATCTCAGAATATGTGTCTCAGGCTGGTATGAGCCAAGCATTGAGCAGCAATTTACCTTCTCCAAGGAAGATGCCACAATATGAACAAAAGTTGACTGACTTTAATAATTGGGTTAGTTTCTGGTGTCATTCCAAGTGGGTGCAGTATTTGTCACTATGGAAGGAGATGGTCAATAGACCATGGTGCTTTTCCAGGGGTGGTCTGCACCTCTCCCATTTAGTTTTTGAATATTAACTAATACATTGTCTTCCCCATAGTGTCTTTTTTAGGCAATGCCAAACTGAAAGTACTTCTGACATAGCAAATCAAAGCCAAGAAAATCTAAAGGTATTACTGCTCAATGCTAGGAGCCTAAACAAAAAACTCCACTCCCTAGAAGCTCTCTTCACTGTAGAAAATGTAGATGTCTGTGTGATCAGTGAAGCGTGGTTTAAAGGCATAGAGAGCCCCCCAACAGTGCAAGGTTATAATGCCTTCCACACATTTAGATCGGCTATTACACAGACAGAGATTAAGGGTGGAGGTGCTCGATTTACATAAAAAATAAATATACCTCAAGGCTGGTCAAACAGGACAATGCACTTGAGCTGCTCCATGTTCAAATCACCATAGACAAAATCCAATACCACTTCCTTGCAAGCTATAGATCTCCATCTATGACCCAGGAAACCTATACCATGTATTTACACTTATTGGAAACACTCACCATCCGACCCAAAACCAAATACATGGGCGACTTTAATTACCCTACTATTAATTGAGAATCATATATGACACCAAATTTACAGGCACAGAGATTCCTGGATTTTGTAGACACAAACTCCCTGAACCAGATTGTTAATATATCAACCAGGGGTATAACCATACTGGATCTAGTATTCACTAGTATGGGAGAGTGCTGCACACCCCCTACTATAATGTCTTCCCTGGTATGGCTAACCACAAAATAGTCTTCTTTGAAGTAAAAATAAAATCTGAACCCCCAGCTAAAGCTGGAATAGTCAGGAACTACTCTAAGAATAACTCCCAGCTATTAAGTGATAACCTAGAAAAATTTCAAGCCTCCATAAAACCTGAGAACACTGCTGCCTATGCAGAACTTTTCCCAAAAATCCTGTACAAGCATGTTAATAACTGCATTGAAGGAGCTGTACGCATCAGGAAGAAGTACAGAACTAACTCAGAAAACAAGCTACCCTAGTAGAATCATGAAATCAATAGGCTGTATAACAGAAGGAAGCAAATCATGGCAAAAATTTGAAGGTGCACCCAGCAGGATAAAAGCACTCTCATCAAAAAAAAAAAAACTAAGAGGACAAATAAAGTATACCAAAGCCAAATTTGACCTAAATAAAGGAAAACCACAAGACATTCTTTATCTATATCCTCAACCTCAAAGGCAATACACAATTGTTTGCAGAACTCATTGTAAATGGAGCCACCTATACTGAGCTAGAAGATATAGCAAACCTACTGGCCAATAAATTCAGCTCCAACTTTACCCTTCTCTCCCCCTCAACCTTCCATCAGGAAATGCCATCAAATATAACTTCCCCCCTGCTGCCACTTGGGAACAGGTCCTTAATGCTCTCTCTAAGGCCAAGAACACTGCATCAGTGGGCTCAGACAATATCCCAGGATGATTTCTAAATAATATGAAACAGGACTTATCAGGCCCTCTGGAATTGCTGTTTAATTGTAGCCTCCAAACAGGCTTTGTGCCTCATGAATGGAGAACACCTACAGCCATCCCTCTGCACAAAGATGGGCCATCTACAGACCCATAGGTTTCACTAGTCTTATATGTAAAGCCATGGAAAGAATTATCATGGAAATGACCAGTAGTGATATAGTAAACCTCCAGACACTGGACCCAACCCAGTTTGGTTTCATCAAGGGCAGGCCATGCATACTTAAGCTGGTGGATTTCTTTGAGAAGGTGACCAAAGCAATGGATGAGGGCAAAATGGTTTACACTGCCTACCTTGACCTGGCCAAGTCATTTGACACAATACCCCAGTCAGCATTGTTGGCAAACTCAGGAGATTAGGTACAAACCCACAAGTCACTTGTTGGATAGCCAACTGACTCACAGAGAGGACCCAGGAAGTTAGAATTGGGGAGTCCACTTCTACAAAGAGGCCAGTCACAAGTGGAGTCCCTCAGGGATTGGTCCTTGGACCTCTCCTTTTTTGCATTTACTTCTCTGAAGTCAAGGCCAATGTCAATGGCCTCTGACTGACTATATTTGCAGATGAATGCAAATTAGGAGCTGTAATTGAATCCCACACTGATGCAAATGTTTTCCAGGAAAGGCTGACACAGACAAACTGGTGTCAGAGCCAAGGAATAAAACTAAATGCCAAGAAATGCATAATGGTATCCTTTGGGAAGTCATCCACCCCTGTCAACTATCGTATTGACAACACACCCCTTAGAGATGACCCAGTAGTCAGGGACTTAGGGACACTCATAGACAGTAATCTAGCCTTTGACCATCAAGTGTCTGCAGTAGTGAGGAAATCATTATATGTTGTGCAACTTATAAACAAAGGTATGGCATCTAAGTCCAAGAAAGTCATCGTTCCACTGTATTTGGCATTCACCAGACCTATCATCGAATACAATTCCCCCTTTGGTATGTACCTAACCAGGAATATCCAATAATTGGAACACCCACAGAGGTTCCTCACTAAAAGAATACAGGGTGTAAGTAAAATGTCCTATACAGACCACCTCAAGGCTCTATCCCTGTAGTCTGTCCCCTACAGGCTTTTGAGGGGAGAGCTATACCTGACATACAGGGCATTGTCAGACCCCACTCTGATGGACCTCCTGCATATACACAAAATAAACAGCACCAGAATTACCCATTCTAAAGAGTTAAACTTTGCCTGTGATATAAATAGGACCTGCTGGATAGACAGGTATGTATCCCAGAGACTACCCCATCTCTGGAACAGGCTCCCCATCCATATGAAGGAGAATTCCTCCCCAGCCCAATTCAAGTGTAACTTGGACAGTTGGATGGGGAACAGAAAATTCATCCCTGGTTTGGTACATATATCTCTAATGGGCACAGGCAATCTGTAACCTGTTCCTCTCCCGTGTCCCTCCTTGTAAATGTTCATCTCCTGAGCTCCTGCTTACAATCATCTGGGTAACAGAACTTCTCAGAGATTTGATATGCATGGCTAGGCTTAAAAAGATCCTTGTGGTCAGTAGCCTAGTAAACACCAATGAACAATGTATACAGTGATGCAGGCATGACAACCCAGACAGAAAGTGATACAAAATAACCATTTCACTTTACAAGTAAGTCAAGGTGCATATTACATCAGATAACTTCAACAGTACCACTCAGATATAACTCATACAATAGATAAGTCTTCTTCTTTCGGGTGTTCCCATTAGTGGTCACCACAGTGGGGATCATCTGTTTCCATTTCTTCCTGTCCTCTGCATTTTGCTCTGTCACACCAATCACCTGCATGTCCTCTCTCACCAAATCCATAAACCTTATCTCAGGCCTTCCTCCTTTCCTCTTAATTGGCAGCTCCATTCTTAGCATCCTTTTATTTATTTACATTTGTTTACCAGGAAATTCTGACTGGATGCAGGTCATTTTTTCAGCGGCTGCCCGGGGAGAAAAGCTCCACATCATGTACATGATAAATAGAGATACAAAGATGCAGCGATAGTAAACAACATTACAGGTTGTTGGCTTTAATACAATAACAAGACATTGATTATCAACAGTATATACAGTAAATGTTGCAAGTTAAGATAGTTTCTTGTCATTTATAATATTAGTAACAATGTTGTCAGACAAGATTTTAAAGTATGTAAAAACAACTAGCTAATTCTGAGTGAGGTTAGTAGTGGCGGTAGTATAGTTGGGTTAAGAGTCTAGGTGGGGGGGTAAGAGAGGGTGTTAGTCTGGATTTGAACAAGGACAAAGTCAGTGCAAATTTAAGTGGAATTTGAGCGCAGTCTTGAAAAGGCTGCTGGAAGGTAGAGTAGTTATAGAGGGTGGAAGATTGTTCCAAAGTTTAGATATGGTACATGAAAATATGGCTTCTCCAGCTGAGTTTTTGGGTTTGATAACAGTGAGTTGATTTTTGTTGCTTGATCTTAGGGGCCTAGTGGAGTGATAGGGTTGGAGAAGGGTTTGAATGGAAGGGATGTTAGGGGGGTGGTTAATACGTTTATGAGCGAGGGTGAGTTGATTAAAGTGAAGGAGTTGTGGGAGTTCTAGCCAGTTTAGTTCTTTAAGGGAGATACAATGATGGCTGTGGTAGGAGATTCCAGTGGCAAATTTAGCAATTTTGTTGTAACAAGCATCCAACTTGTATAGGTCTGTCTGTCTAAGGTTGGTAAGTATGGGGGATGCATAGAGTAGGGTGGAATTTAGCTGGGAATTGGCTATGGGGATTCTAACCGCCTTGGTTAGGAATTGGTGGCTTCAATATAATGCACCAAGTTTCTTGTGAACTTTTTTTATTGTGAGAGATACGTGGGTGTCAAATCTAAGTTTGTTGTATATTTCCACACCGAGAAATTTTGTGTGTTCTGATGGAGAGATAATGGTATTGTCTTTGGCGAGAATGTTGAAGTGGGGGGTGTTTTGGGTTGCTTTGGAAGGTTGGAACAGGAGACGTTTTGTCTTACTTGGGTTGAGTAGGAGCTGAGCATTGGATAGCCAGCTTTCTACAGAAGAGAATGATTCCTGTGTGATTTGTTGTAGTTCTGGTAGAATGCAGGCAGAGCAGATGAGAGTAGATTCATCTGCGTACTGTATAAGAGATGCTTGTGAGGTGGCAGTATGTAGGTTGTTAGTGAAAAATGAGAATAGCAGAGGGCCGAGGATAGACCCTTGAGGAACTCCAAGAGTAACTGGGAGGTGAGGTGATAGGTTATTGTCCCAGATTACTGATTGCTGGCATCCATGTAGATAGCTGTGGAACCAGTTGCAGGCTGATTGTGAGAAGGAGAGGTTGGGGAGAGTAGAGAGTAGTAGCTCATGAGATACCATGTCAAAGGCCTTTAAGAGATCTAGAAATATGGCAGTAGAAAAGCGGCCATTGTTTTTGTGATGAAGTATAGTGCTGGTGAAAGACAGCAGAGCGGAGGTAGTGCTGTGTTATGGCCTGAAGCCATGTTGGGTTTTGGAGAGGAGATTATTAGCTAGGAGGTAGTTGGAGACCTGGGTGATACATTTTTCAAGTATCTTGGAGAGAGGGGAGAGGATAGCAATGGTGCAGTAATTGTAGAGGTCTGTGGAGGAGGTGCCTTTGTGGAGGGGAATGATGTGGATTATTTTCCATATCGAGGGAACATAGCCATCTGTTATGGAATGGTTGATTAGAATTGAAATTGGGTAGGCTAGTGTATCAGCTGCAATTTTCAAGTATTCAGAGGGGAGGTTGTCAGCTGCAAGTTTGGTGGGTTTAAGTTTTGACAATAGTCTTTTTATGTTGGAGGTAGGTACTGAGGTGAAGAAGAAAAGAGGAGTGGGGTTTAGGGTTAGGAGTTGGGGGGTTGTTGTAGGGAAGTGTTGTTTGTTTAGAGATGTTATAGTTTCAGTGAAGTGTTTGTTGAAGGATTCAGCAATACTGCTGGAGTAGGGGGGAATGGATGGCTGGGGGGTATCAACCTTCCCTGGGTGGAGGATATTGTTAATAGTGGGCCAGAATTGCTTAGGGTTGTGGTTGGTAGAGTTTAGGGTGGATTTATAGTAGAGGGACTTGTCTAATTTTATATGCTTTTTGGCTTTATTGTGCAGTTCAAGGAATGATTGCCTATTTGAGTTATTTTTTGCTAGTTGTCAGTGCTCCCAGATCTTGTCTCGGGATTTCATTAGGGTTCTGGTGGTCTTTTGTAACCATGGGTCATGCCTGGATCTGACTTTGGCATTTCCTACAGGAACATGGGTGTTTAGGATGGAAAGGAAGGTACTGTTGAAGAAGTGGACAGCCTCATCTAGGTTGAGGTATTTTAGTGGTGACCAGTTAATTTTTTTGCAGGGAGGAGATGAAGGAGTTGGGGTTGAAGTTGGACTTGTTCCATATTTGCCTGTGGATAATGGGCTTCAGACTGTTTGTGTGGTGCCAAATTAGGAAAGTGGGGGAGTGGTCACTAAGACTGTCAGGTAAGCAGCCTGCTAGGTAAGAGTGAGGGGCTTTGTTGACTAGGATCCAGTCAAGTAAGGTATGATTGTTAGGGTTTTTGATGATTTGGGTAGGGGATTGGATGAGTTGAGTGAACCCATGGAGATTAAGGTGAATGGTTGGGAGACTGTTATTACAGGCTAGCCAGTTGATGTTAAAGTCGCCGAGAATGATGGCTTCCTGGGGTAGAAATAGAGTAGCCCAGCTCAGGAGATTTTCTAGGGATGTAATATTTTGCCCTGGTGGGAAATAGCATCCTATGATATTGATTGTTTTGTTTGGGTTTAGTTTGAGATTGCATAAAGGATTTCTTCATTGTTGTGGTGAGGGGCAGATGAGTTCAGGAGTTGAATATTGAGGTGGTGTTTAAATATCAATGCTACACCACCTCCTTTTTTGGACAATCTGTCTATGCGAAGGGTGTTGTATTCAGGTGGAAGTATTTCCTCACTTTTGATGTGAGGTTTGAGCCAGGTTTCAGTTAGGAAGAGAATATCTGGGGAATATATGCTTATGCTGGCATGTAGTTCTTGGATTTTATTGCATATGCTTCTGATGTTTAGGGACATTATAAGTAGGTCTGTTGTTTTCTTGTTGGCTAGGAGTTGAGTTGTGGGGGGGGGGGTTGCTTGGACTAGGGTTTGTCTTTGGGTTGGATTTGGGAGGATCAGGGTTTGGATGGATGTCTCCAGCAAGGGTTAGTTTATAGAGGGTGTTTAGGATATGTTTTATATACATAGTAAATTGCTTATGGTATCTTAGGGTTATTTAATTTTTGAGTTTGTTAGGTGTTTGGTAATGGAGTGTGTGTATTGGGAGGATGTTTTTGGTGGCATGGGTTGTGTAATTATAGTGTAAATGTTTGAGGGAGGGTGTTGAGAGAGTACAGTAGAAGTTGTTGGGGCATGTGACTGTGGAGCCTTGGTAGGATGTAATGTGAGCTAGAACTAAGCAGGTTAGGATTGTTATTATATTAGGTAGTAGCATGATTGTGTTGGCTGTAGGGGGAGGGGTGACTAGTGGTGTAGCCTAATTGGTGGTAACTGGTGTGGGGTTAAGGCTAAGAATAAATGTAGAGGTACTGGGGATGGGTGGGAATATGGAGCAGGGAGGAGAGCAAAGCGAGCATAGCGAACGGAGTGAGCTAGAACCCCCCCCAGGCTAAAGATTGCAGGGTAAATGTCTAAATAGCCAAATTGTTAGGAGTTATTAGAATCTAAAAGGGAAAAAACAACCTATAGACCTGATTTCAGCTGTGTCCTTTCTGGGTAAATACCTAGTTTGAAGCAGACAAAAAGTGGCAGTTTAAGTACCTTTTTGCCTCTATTTTACAAGTGGGCAATTCCAGTGTATCTACTGAGTTACCTTTCTTGCCTAGAGCTTTATCTTGGTTTACTGATAACTAAAAAGAAAAAGTTAACTGGGGAATGTATTTACAGCTGATGGGGGTGGGGGAGCAGCTGCAGTCCCTAGCCTTGGGTAGAGCCAGTTATTTCTGCTTTAGACCAGGTACTTTCTACAGTAGCAGGCTAAGAGGGAAATGTAGCTAGACACCTACAGTAACTTATTTTATTTTTAAAGCCCTTGAGTCCTTGTGGCTGTTTTTTTCACTGCAGATGCGGCCAATGGCCAAGGATTCAGCAAATGGGGGACTGAGAGAAAACCCGTTTGGAGGTATGGTGGTCAAATGAGATACACCACGAGCTGAAGGGAATTGGCTTCTCTATACTTTTCCATCAACACTTTCAGAGCAAACATCGCATCTGTAGTGCTCTTTCCTGGCATGAAACCATACTGCTGATCACTAATCATCACCTCCCTTCTTAACCTTGCTTCCACTACTTTCCCCATAACTTTATGCTGTGACTGATCAATTTTATTCCTCTGTAGTTAGTACAGCTCTGCATAGCACCTTTTCCCAATATAGACAGCATCTTTCCTCAGCACATGTCCAAACCAACACATCCTTGCCTCTCTGGCTTTGTCTCCAAACCATCCAAACTGAGCTGACCCTCTAATATCTTGATTCCTAATCCTGTCCATCCTCATCAGACCCAATGCAAATCTTAACATATTTAACTGCCACCTCCAGCTCTGACTCCTACCTTTTTGTCAATGCTACTTTCTCCAACCCATATAACATAGCTGGTCTCACTACCCTCTTGTAGACCTTCCCTTTCACTCTTACTGGTACTTGTCTGTCATAAATCACTCCTGACACTCTTCTCAACCCACTCCACCCTGCCTGTGCAGTCTTCTTCACCTCTCTTCCACACTCACCATTACTCTGAACTGGTGATCCCAAGTATTTAAACTCCTCCACCTTCACAAACTCTACTCCCTGCATCCTCACCATTTCTCTATCTGCCCTCTAATTTATACACATATATTCTGTCTTGGTCCTGCTGACCTTCATTTCTCTCCTCTCTAGAGCATATCTCCACCTCTCCAGGGTCTCCTCGATCTGTTTCCTACTCTCATTACAGATCACAATGTCATCCGGAAACATCATAGACCACGGGGACTCCTGTCTGATCTCGTCTGTCAAGCTGCCCATCACCATTGCAAATAAGAAAGGGCTCAGAGCTGATCCTTGATATAATCCCACCTCCACCTTAAATGCAAATGTCACTCCTACCACAGGCCTCACCACTGTCACACTACCCTTATACATATCCTGTATGACTCTTACATACTTCTCTGCCACTCCCAACTTCCTCATACAATACCACAACTCCTCTCTAGGCACCATGTCATATGCTTTCTCTAAGTCCAGAAAGACACAATGCAACTCCTCCTGACCTTCTCTGTATTTCTCCAACAACACTCTCAGAGCAAATATTGCATCTGTAGTGCTCTTTCCTGGCATGAAACCATACTGCTGATCATTAATCATCACCTCCCTTCTTAACCTAGCTTCCACTACTTTTTCCCATAACTTCAAGCTGTGACTGATCAATTTTATCCCTCTATAATTACTGCAGCTCTGCACATCACCCTTATTCTTAAAAATCAGTACCAAAACACTTCTCCACTCCTCAGGTATCCTCTCACTTTCAAAGATTTCATTAAATAACTGGTTAAAAACTCCACTGCCATCTCTCCTAAATAGATAATACGCAATAAAAAAGGTCCTGGTTAGAGAAATATATTTTTAAAAATTAATAAAGTTAGATCTAGTCAGTATATAATTGCATAACAAAATAAAATAGAAGACAAGCTTCAAGAAAAGTTTATGGATACAGTCCAAGATTTTGTCAAACTCACAGATTACCAAGGCATGCTAGCTATCGACACATCAACAAAATCAGTATATCAGCTGCACAAGAGATTAATTTTCTACTACCTTTCTATATGAATGCCAAAGTTAAGAAGAAATAAAATAAGCTGATAATAAACATTGGCTATAATTATTATCCTACAGTTGGTAGATGACTGTTTAATCAGGTACCATTTGTTGAACAGCATTTGGACAAAACCACCTTCTGTTGTATACTGATGCATAGGATGTTAGCCATAACAGTATCATTTGTATGTGACCACTGTGAGCTTTAATGAGGGGATTGTCCTTTCCTGTTAAGTAACACTGGGTTTCTTAATGTGTAGTAATTTCAAGCAGTTTATGAATGATCGTACACTGATCATTTACAGACATAACTATGATGATGATCAAAAAAGTAATATCCAGGCAGAAGTAGTTCACCACCACAGTAGATTTGATTTATTTATTTGAATTTGTTAACTGGGTTAGAGCACTGATCACAAACAATCAATTTCAGTCTGAGCCCAGCAAAGCATTTAAGTTTGATAATTTCAGAGATATATTGTAAGGTATAGGTAAAGTATATACAATTATGGAATTGTTGAGAATATACAAGAATTATATAGAGTAATAGAAATTAGCACATATAAATGCAATTTCTACAGAATCCTAGAGATGAGATGATAGATTAGATGTGAACTGGGGCTAAGATAACCAGCATGCTGATACTGTCAGAGCTTCATCTGGATGGAAGGAACATAACATTTGCCTCACAAATTGGGTTAAAAAGGTATAAGCATCTTACATTTGGTGTGACTTCAGCTGTTGAAACTTTATGGAACTCTGTCCCACAAGTCCTGAAGTGTAAAGAGGATTTGAGAAATGTATAGTGATAACATTACTGTGTATGGCACAACATAAGTAAAACATCTTGAAAGTTTAAGAGCAATATTCTGGGGGGTAACTGTACAGAATCTATTGAAGGATCAAAAACAAAAAAGTACCAGGGTCACTTTAAATGTATAGCATATTACTTTAAAAATGAAAGACAATATTCACAATCACAGAAAGAAGCATTAGACATTGTTTGGAGTGGTGGGCATCTCCATCTGTACTTGGATGGGCACAGGTTCACCTTAGTCACTAACTATAAGTAACTTTTAATTGTATCTAAGAATCCTGCATCCAAACCACCTCAGGTAACTGAGAAGCAGTCACTAAGACTGCTGCTTTTCAATGTTTTTTTATTTAAACAAGCAGTGAAATTAAAGCCAATTTCTTGTCAAAGCATCCAGTACTGTGTGAAGAGCTAATAAACCCAGAATCTAAGGCAGATGAAAATTATGTCAGTTTTATTGCATATAATTGAGTTCCTATAACTTTAATAATAGAAGAACTAGGGTATGAAATGAATGAATGAAAGAATGATCGCATTAGAAATTATAGCACTATAAATAATATGAAATGAGGGAATATACAAATAGGACTTGACAATGTATTCTACAAACTTTAAAAAATGGGACAGCATGCTGGCTAACCAAGTAAGATCATCAAATGTTCTTTCCATATCCCTTCACCATTACTGTATTGTGTGCACTAAAGGATCATAGGCAAATACCAGAAATGGACAGAAAGTTAACAAGATATTGTTTACTTTTCAAAAAGTTTAACAAGCATTATTCTGGTCAGCTAGATTCTGAATTTCGACAAGAATCTTGTGGAACTGTTAGTGATAATGGAGTCAAAAAGAAATCCAGTTATTTAAATGGTTGTGTTGTTTGCAACTGAAAATTGTTCAGAATTATTTTATTCCCATCTATTTTCTTTTTGCTTTGCATTTAAAGTCTGTTTTACAGTTTAATTGAAAAAAATGCACACACACACACACACACACACACACACACACACACACACACACACACACACACACACACATTATATATATATATATATATATATATATATATATATATATATTATTATTATTAAACAAAATTATTATTATTATTGTTATTATTGTTATTATTATTATGTCACAACAAGAAAGGATAAAGATAGTATTTTGTTTTCATCCAGCCAGCCTCCATCTTCTAGCCAGACCCATTAACAAGGAGAGAAGTGTTATTGCTCAAAGCTTTTGTGAATACCTGCAGGGACCCACATAGACTACCTGAAAGAGTTCCCCAGCTTTTGTGACACCTGACCTGCATTGAAGCAGATGCCATGAGAGCGTAATCAGATGCCATTCACATGAATCCTAAATGCTGATTGGCTGAGAGTAATGATGAACATGAATGAGCTGTGGTTAACTCATAGTATTCCACTGAGGAAAATTGGGAAAAAAATCCCAAAATGCTGTAAATAAAGTTTTAAACAGTGATAACTGGTAGATGTTACTTGTCAGTAAAGTGGTAGCAGCCAGTATAAACTGTAACAATTGAAGACTGTGGCTATGTTTTGTTAATTCAACAGTATACTTTCATATAAGACAAAAGCAGTCTTATGTTTCTGCTTCATTTTTTTAAGATGGGTTAAGAGCTGCTCCTGGCACCAGGTTTCTTAATTTTCTAAGTGAGACTGTCACAGCTAGTGTTTCATCCAGCATCTTATCTCCATAGGATCCTCAAATACTACAATGGTATATGATCTAGGCAAAAACAGTTGCAGCAGGCCATTTTGTACAGTGAATAGAAAAAAAAACCTCATGAAACTAGTGCAATCAAATAATAGCAAATGTTACAGAAATGCATTGGGTTCTACTAGGTAAATGCAAGAAAAAGTCATAAATGCAATGTATGTCCTGTCATGTTGGAGTATGGATATAGGATTCATGTTAGAGGAGCAGATACTTATTAATATGTTGTTTCTACAAAAGATTTTATATCCTAAATGTAAAGGAAGAGAAGTTTGGATAAACTAATATAACATCCAGTAGACTTTCTGGGTAAAAAAAAAACAGATGATGAAGATGAGTGTGAGAGTAGGAGGTAGGGGGCAATAGAAAAAAAAAGGGCAGAAAGAAAATAAGTTAGAGAGCGAGAGGGACGTAGAAATTTCAATGACTCTGTTAATGGCAAGAGGATGAATGTTAGCAATAAATATGATTGTTAACATGGGGGGCATCATACTATGTAAGAGAGAGTTAAGACAGAAAGTGATATTCAGGAAGTCGTGAGAAATATGAACTGGTAATATTTGATTTTATTGGTGAGTGAATATGCTATGATAAGAGGATAGGATATAGAGGAATGCATGTTGTGATTTTAATGAGGCTTAATAGTACTCTAGGGGAAAACAGTAAACTAGGAGGTTCTGAGGTCCTTATTTGTCATGGGTCCATTTTTCCACCTTATACTGAAACTTTCCAATATGAGAAGTGTTTGTTTCCCTGATGCTAGGCATCCAGATGAGTTTGAACTTTAGGGGAGTGACAGCTAACTATGACAATGTTCAGCTCTTGTATCCTGACTGCAGGTGGAGGGGTATGGGTCACTTCAGTCACAGTGTTACCTATTGTATGTCCATGCACTAAAGTGTGGCATCAATCATAAATAAAGGAAATGTTAATTGCACAGCACATGTGAGTGTATCCAATAGCTCTACATATTCCAGCAACTCTGAAAGAGAGATATTTAGAATACAAATACAGAAAGCCATAAAGCCAAGATAGATAATCTGACGGTGGTGCCCAACATCAGCCTTTTTAGTGATAATATCAAGATGTATGTAACAGACCTGGTCTGGGAAGAACTAACCTGTGGGAAAACTTGGTACAGTTCTTGCAATCAGTAGATACATAGGTGCTGGGGGTTGAATGCAGAAAGTAACAGGTTATGCATTCTTAGTTGAGGGAATATTGATACAACAGCATTGACAGTACATATAATCCTAGAAGCAAGAAAGAAGAAGGAGAAGGGAAAGACCTGGACATTGCAGTTTTTCATAGGCTGAGTCTTGCAGGTCAAGGTACGCTGTCTAGATAACAGTGACTTATTTTCAGTCATACCTGTGTTGCACTGAAGAAAATAGATGTTGCATGACACAACAACAGTTGTGAAAATACAGAATGATAGTATCTAAAATCTAAAGTCTGGAACCCCAAAAACATCAATTGCACAAAACATATCACAAAGCACTTTCAGTATCTTGCTTTGAAACTGCTCTCTGTAATACTTTTGGTATTCTTAAAAGCATTTGTTTACCAGGTGCAAAACAGCATTTCCCAACTGTCAGTGCATTATTAAACTAGCAAACTTAAGGAGAAGAAGCTTCTGTGATTCCTATTCATCTTAATCAAGTTTGTAATTGGATTTTTTTTAACTGTTTAATTAATTGTGTAATTATTTGTTTAACTAACTGCTCAGCTGAGTGCGCTATTTAATATGTGTGACTATTTGTGAATTGTATCCTCCCTGGAAGGCTTAAGAGCGAACAACTAGGGGAATAAACTGATTTGTGTGGATTATTGTCATTTCTTTTTTACTTTTCAGCATTGTTTTGTACTTTATCTTGAAATATACAATTGTTACTGATAAAATTGTGCTTTATTTGCAGAATGTTTGCTTATGTATTTAACTGTTGAGCTGTATCCAGATCCACCCACAGTTAAAAAAATACTCTATATTGCTATGCTGCTCTTTATCAAGATATATACTAGTGCATCTTTGTGCATTATTTGCAGAGTTTTGCAGTCTTATCTACTTTAAAATGATTTTGTTTTTCTTGTCATTGTTATCAACTGTTGAATTTCTGCAGTTCTGCCTGATTTCAAGTGTTGGCTGTATGTTGCACTCTTTTAACCTAGTTATTTGCTGTACTTTGGGCTTCATGTCTGTGATTAAATGTTAGAAATGTCAGGCCTGGTCTCTGGTGAAAGCAGAGAGTAGCCTAGTCATCGTCTGTGTTGCTAATCACTAGGAAACCTTAAAATGTGCTTGCAGTGACTGGCCAGTGGGCCATTTTGTTTGGTTCCTGTTTTTCTGTGCCTATATAAAGTCATTGCATTTACACAAAGCAAGGTTTGCCCAGCGGTGGTTAGCTGTGCACTGTATAGACTCAGTTACTTAGAATCTCCAATTCCCTATAAAACTAATGTCTAAGAGTTCCTGAGTATATAGCTATATAGCTGTTCAACAAGCACCTGGTTTACATAAAGAGGAACACTTCTTTCCAAGATTATAACATGATTGCATTTCTAACCCAATTAGCATCCAAGCAAATCTGTTATGTACTCCCTCAGATGCCCCTTACTGTGGTTACCTGCATAAAGAGCATAGAAACAAGAGTTTTTTTTGTATCACTGATCACAAACTTATTTTAATATACCCTTGGTACTACTCCCATTGAAACTCACTGTTTAGATACCTGAAACCATGGATCTGTATTTTCCTCCAATCTCTGTAGCCATCCTGATAGAACTAGGCATCCTGAGACAATGCAGAAACTACCTCATGCTTTCTGACAACTGCTTAATTCTCAAACAGTTTGATACAGTACATGAAAAATTTAATTATTCACTGTCTCTGGAGGTAAAGCTGTCAGATAAAACTACTACAACTCCCAAACAAGGTTATCAGGAATATACAACCCACAATAACTGCCTCACAAACTACAAGACAAACAGATAAACCCACCTATGCAGAGGTTCTTAAAAGTATGCTACCTAAACTTCAAAGGCCTCTGAGACACCAAAATTACAAGTATCCTTAGCAACCACCAAAGCATACCACCACAGCAGCACCTACCATGACACATTCAGCCACATCTCAAAGTTCATAATGCAAACAAATTCACAATCCAATACTTTGGTCATAGGAGACTCCAGTGTCCCATTCACCAAGAAGAACAAGGACAGTGTTATGTTCTGCTGCTTGTCAGGGCAGGATCCACCATATAAGGCACATACTTGAGTCATTGAACCACATGCACCAAAATGACTCAGTTATGGTCTATGTGGGTGTAAATGACCTGATACACATGTCCCTGGAATATAAAAAGAACACATAGAGGAGCTCTTGGACTATATGTTCCAGGCTGGTATGACCCTGACATTGAGCAACATTGCACCTTCTCCAAGTAAAAGGCCAAATTATGGTGGATAATAACCAATTTTAACAATTGCCTTAGTTTTTGGTGTCATTCAAAGGGGTACAATATTTGTCATCTCGGGAGGATATGATTGACAGACCACACCACTTTGCCAGAACTGATCTGTTCCTGCTAAGATTTCAAATATTGGCTAAAGCTCTGTCAATCCCCACTCTGCCTTTTTTTTGGCCTTGCCAATGTGATAAACCATCCAACAAAGTTAAACCAACTTAGGATAATCTAAAGGTAATACTGCTCAATACCAAGTGTCTAAATAAAAACTATATTCCGTGAAAGTTCTCCTCACTCTGGAGAATATAAAAAGCACACCAGCAGTGTATGGCTTTAATGTCTTCCACACATTTTGACCAGGTAATGCACAGAAAGGGACAAAGGAAGGAGATGTTTCTATTTACATAAAAAACAAACAGGGATTTCCAAGATGGCTGCACATTGAGTGACAGCTGAACTCTAGCTCTCCCTCTGTGAAAACAGAAAGTCAACAGATAAGGCCAGTAGAATTTTGTGTTTATGGATAAATTTCAATAACTGGTTAATAAGTGTACTGCCTGGATGCCAGGAAAAAAGAAATACAGAGCACCTGGTAAAATCAGCTACAGAAAATGAGGAAGAAACACTGATAAGGAAAGTTCTGCAGCTGTTCAGCAAAAAAAAAAACAATGCAACCTCCAGACATGACTTCCAGTAACCTACAGGAAGATATAAGACAACTGTGCACAGAACTGGTTAAAATAAATGAAAAACTGATGGAATATATCAACACAAACAACAAAAGGATGGAAAAAAGGAAGAATATTTAAACATATATTCACATAAGGTGATAAAGTTGCAAAAATCAGAGGATGAAATGAATAAAAGGCTGGCTGAATATGAGACTTCTCAGGAAGAGATGTTTCAGAAAATAAAATAATTTGAGGACAAAGCATGTAGGGAAAACCTGAGATTTTCAGCTATACCAGAGAAGGTGGAAGGAACAGACTGCATTAATTTTATGAATGTGCAAATAAGCAACTGGAATGGTATCCCACAGCAAGAGTTGTTAGTTTAAAATGCACATCGTGTGTATGCTCCAAACCTAGCTATGAGAAAGCAAACTAGGTCTTTAATAGTAAAGATGCAGCAGAAGGGGTTGATTTTGACAAAGCTGTGGCAGAAGGACAAAATAGTAAAAGTTGAAGACAGCAAAGTGTTTGTGGAAAATGATTACTCGTACATCAGGCAGAAGAGGAGTAAATTAATTTCACTATTCAGGGAATGTTGAGACATAGGTGTGGGATTTAAGCTACTGTACCCAGCTGTCTTCAAGGTATTCTTCTCTGGAGGGACACATTTCTTTGATGAAGTACATGCTAAGGAGGAAATGTAAAAGTTTGTCCAACAGAAATTGAGCTGTGAAACAGAAGGACATTGTGCTTCTTTTTCATCTGGTAATAAAGACCACAGAGAGACTATACATATGAAACATATTCCAATGTTGCAACAGAAAATGTTGGAGAGAAGGAAGGGGGCATGAAAGCTGACTAGAAGAATCAAGAGTATGTTGGAAATGAAGCAGAGATAGGATTTGGGAGATGGAGATTAACAGTAATAAAACCAGTAACTTAATGTAGGATTAAAATGCAATAATTATATTTGTGAAATATGACAGAACAAAAAAATCTGGAAATATTGAACTTTTTCAGAATTTGTTGGTCTTATGGGGGACTCTAAAGTATATGCCCTACTTCATGTCATTAATGTTCAAAAAATGCTGTGGGAGGGGAAGAAAAGGGAGAAAGTTAATTGTAAGTAGAGAAAAAAAATTCTTAATAATGCTATTTTTGTTGTGTATGGTTTTCTTTGCATGTTATAAAGTAAAGTTTTCTCAGTTACTTTTAAGTGTAATGGAGATTGTAAATAGGTGCTGCTGTTAGTTTTTCCCTTTCTTTCTCCCTTCTCTCTTTCCTCGTGTTCAGTTTTAATAAATATAGGCACTACAATATGAAAAAAGCATGGTTGAAAGAGAATGACAAAAGAAAAACTTAATGTGCTTTTTCTCATTCTTGCATGGAGGAATGACTGGATTAAGGACCTTAGATTTATTTCTAAATAAGTTTTAAGTGAAAACAAGTAAATGAAAAAGAATATTAAACATTATGCTGCTTTTTTCTAGCAAATGAATATATGCTTAGTAGCAATTCTGTATCTGTCCCTCATGTCTCCATGGAAGCAGTCTATTAAAGAGAAATTGGCTGTCTGTTTCTCGTGTCTCCATGGAGACAATCTGATAAAGAGAAATTGGTTACAGTCTGGTGGAAAGTAATTGGCTAGGTCAGCTGGGAAAAAACAAAGCTAGGAAATAATGTTCTCTGAAAGCATTTAGGGTTTTTTTTCAAGCTGGAAGAGCTATAAAGATAAGACAAAATCATTTAGCACTTAGTAGAAGCATAGGCTGCACCAATGGTCTTAGCATGAATAACCTTTCTTTTAGGTTAATTCAAGTCTCTGAATGTGGCTGTTGGTTTGGGACTTTTGTTCCTATTAGGAGGGTAAAACTTCAATATTTGAAGATGTACATATTTTTGTGTGTTAGTATTAAATTAATAGGTTTTAGGGGGTATTGGGGTTTGTTTGTTTTGTTTGAGGGCTTTCAATAAAACAAAATATTTTGTACGATGCGACACAGGTTCAAATGGATATGACAAGAAACAACTATATAAAAGTTCAACCTGCCAAAAAGTGTATGCATGTAACTCAAAGGCTGAAACTAGACATTTAATAACAAATGTGTTGTACATAAAAGGTGGAAATAATAGCATGTAATACAATGGTGTTTTTTTAATGTTTTTAAATGTCAATGGTCTCACAGATAAATACAAAAAAGAAAGAATAATGAACTATATTAAAATGTAGAGTGCAAATAGCTGTGTTACAGGAAACTCACTTAGAAAGAACTGAAAATGTGAATTTGATGAAGAAAAGTTTTCAGGATGGTTATTCAGCAGAATACCTGGAACAAACAAAAAGAGGTGTGCTTATATTAATTGCAAGTGGAGCTCCAATAGTGATAGAAGAGGATATAAAAAGATAATAATGGCAGATTTCTAGTCCTAAGGGGCTACTGGCAAGGGAGGAGGATTACACTTGCAAGTATTTATATTCCACCAAAAACTGCTATAATGGAGCTTAAGAAAATTCTGGGAGAAATAATTAGTTTTTAACAAGGAATATTACTTGTAGGTGGGGACTGAAATTAGATTTCAAGCAGTTGTCTGGGGGGTGCAGAAGAGAAAATATAACAAAGGTGGGTAAATTTTTGAAGAAATGTATGAAAATATTTGGCATGGAAGATGTGAATTCAGTATTAGGAGTTTGGACTGAATGTACGTATTCTTCCCTAAGATATAAAAACTGGGCTGGGCTAGGCTAGACAAAATTTACATTTCACAGGAACATGTGCATTTAATTGAAGGTGTTAATATGTACCCAAGAACAATTTCAGATCATGTGCCAATAATAACTAAAATAAAAACACAGGATAATGAAATAAAAATGAGACACTGGTGCTGTCCCACCTATCTGTTGAAAAGAGAGGAAGTTAAGGAATGAGTAGTGGAGATTATTCAGAAGCTATTCAAGAGGATAGAAATTACTTCTGAAAATGTAGCTAGGGAGTGGGATAAAATTAAGATGGAGTTAAAAATAGGGTGGAAATAAAAGTAAGGGAGCTATGGTTAAAGGGAAACTCCACCTTAGAACTAAAAAAATCAATTTTTTCAATGTATCTCTGTTTTCTGAGCTATTTTTAGATCTTAAAATCACTCTGGTTGCTTCTTTAATATTTTTAATATGTTTTCTGCAAAATGGCTGCCAATGGGACCTGACATATCAACATGATCTTATTTATCTTCAAGCCTTTCTGTTTCCCATAATCCATTTCAAGTCTGCTTTATATGAGTCATGCTAGACATAAGGAAGTAGTGGTGTATTCCCATTCCATTAACATATAATGGGATTAGTGTCAGTCACTGTCATCTTATATACTGTCTCTAACATGACTAATGCTTTTATTTCTTGAATGGCCCTCATTTGTGTGTGCTTGTGTGTCTCAGGGCTTCTTTTATTGTATACTGAGGAATTATACATCTGCTACCAAAACAGTTGCTAAATTCCAGGCCTTTGTTCAAAGTATCTTTTTGTAGTAAAAACAAACTAGGAAAATCACCAACAGAACGACCAAACCAAAAACTGACAAAATGCCACATAGACCGGAATCTAAATGAATCCAAGATTTATTAACACACAGTAACACAAAGTAAGCGCTTTTGTTTGGTAGATATCACCAAACTTCTTCAGACAAAGTAACAAAGCAAGTGCATTTAAATATATACTAAAAACACACCCTACCTAAACAGTCAATTAGTACCAATTAATTAAAAACTAACAAATTAATACATTAATAAACATTTAAAAGCACATATCCCACAATTCAAGTAAAACATACAATACATACAATAAATATTCAAATTTTATAAAAAAACTAAGTCCATACTATACTAAGTAAATATAATGATGCTGATGCTAAAATAAAAAGCTTCATCTATCAAAAACCTTTAATTTCAGTTTACTGGAAATAGACACAAGATCATTTAACCCCAGTGGCAGGTATACATTTAAAAATATCTGCCACCAGGTTTCCTTCTCCTCAAGGAACAACTTCCAAGGCCCCCCTTCTATCCCCACATTTGACCTGTTGTAAAAAAAACTGAATATGCCTAAATAGAGCATTTGTTACTTCACCTTGGTGTATGTCATACCCATTCTCGTAAATACGTTGTGCCAATTTATGTTGTGTCTTGCCTATGTAAAAGGCAGGACATTTGTTACAAACAGCAGCGTATACCACTGCATGGATATAACAACAAAATTTTCCTTTAATACAAATCTTCTTACCATTTAAAACAAGGCTAGTAGTTGATAAAATATACTTGCATTGGTGACACATACCACAAGGTGCCATCCTACCATCAACACTCACATTAGGTACATGCTCCAAAAGTCCTTTAATATTCCTACCCTTTCTAAACACAAATTTGGGGTACTCACCAAATGTCTCAGTCTTGGTTGGTTCACTCACAAGGATATGCCAATTCTTATTTATACTATCCTGTACCATCTGACTTTCACTAGAAAAGGTAGAAACAAATGGGCACAAACACAAAACCCTAGGACAAAAATCATTATCATCCAGAAAATTCCTATGAGATATAGAAGTATTATTGCCCCCTAATGGATTAATGTTTAGAGGCACAACACTTAAACTAGGATGACTAGCAGAATCCTCCCTATAATTAGTTAAAATTGGCCTATAAAAGCCTTTCAAACATTTATTTATCACTTCTTGCTTAATATTAAAAATCAAACTATAGGGGTATCACCGATCCAAAAACATTTGACATATAAAGTCACATTCCTTTAGAAAATCTTCATACTTTGAGACCATTCGGGCTGCTCTAATTGACTCTTAACTATACCTCTTTTAATAGGATATGGATGACTGCTTGTAAAATGTAAAATACTATTAGAAAAAGTAGGCTTCCTAAATATTGTAGCCTTTAACTTCCCATAATCCAATTTATGTAACATAACATCCAAATAAGCAATTTTCACTGAATTAGCAGTATATGTAAACTTAAGAAAATTAGTACTACTATTAATGTAATCCATAAACTGCACAATACTTTCAGGTGTGCCCTTCCAAGCTATAAACAAGTTATCCAAATAACGTAAATATAAAGAAACATAAGAAAAAAGTGGGGAGGTAAACAAATAACTTCTCTTCCACCACGCCATCACAATGTTCACAAATAAAGAGCCACATTCTGAGCCCATAGTGATACCAAGCAATTGTTTAAAGTAATGTCCTTCATAATAAATAAAATTATTGCTCAACACCATATCCATTAATTGCATATAAACATTTATAATGTCTTGTTCCATACCAAATTCTTCAAATAAAAAATCAGAAAACCAGATCACTCCAAGCTCATGTGGGATACAGCTATATAAGTCTGTGACATCTATAGTAAAAAAAATAAACCTTTCCCCTGTAGAAACTAGTTCATTACATTTTTCCAGAAAATGCCAAGAATCCTGACAAATGTGAGGAATACCCAGAACTTTATTCTTAAGTTGGTTATCCAAAAACTTAGCAATATAGCTAGTTTTGGACCATCCTGAGTCTACTATTGGCCGAAAAGGTGGGCTAGCAAGGTCCTTATGAATCTTAGGCAGCCCAAATATTACCAGCATCTTGGGGGAATCCACAGACGTAATTGTACTCATCAAAATTAATTTGATCTTGTGTTAGCATATCAAATAACAAGCAATACATTTTTTGATAGGCAATATTCACCTCATTAAGGGAGGCTTCACACTAGGTATCACTATACAATAAATTAAACATACTTTGTATATACATATCCTTATGCATTACCACTAAACCTCCCCCCCTTATCTGGCTGCATAATTCTAAGATCCTTCCTACCCCTCAATTCGACCAACAATCCAACCTCAGCATCAGTTAAATTACTAACACCAACTTTTTTACCCAAAAAATGGCGAAAATCCATTTCACATACACTCTCAAAACATTTTAAAACATTATGCAAATCAGGATTATAGGTACTAGGCATTCTAACTGTACAACTATTGGCATTAAAAGCATCAACATCATTCCTATGTAGATATGTTAAATTTAAATTATGAACATACAGTTTAAAATCACAAATCAATTCAGCTAAATCACTTTGTGTGCTTGGCACAAAATTATGCCCTTTACTTAACAAATCAGCATGCAACACAGAAAGAAACACATCAGTATAATTATAAATTTTAAAGTCATTTGTAGAATTCACAACCATAATAAGTAAATTGGACCCAGTCACTTCTACTAACTTTTCAAACTGACATAAGGGCCATTCCTCTGCCCATGCTGTCGCCAATTCTTCCCCTGTGGATAGGGACTCCAGTGTTGAGGCCTGCGATTCCACAGCCTCTTGGACCATTTCAGGCCTGGTGCAAATGAAGGGACACCATTCCCTGAAGATTCTTGTACAACAGTATCCTCAGATGCTGAATTAAAGTGCACTGAACGATTCCCTGGAACAACCAGAGGTGAAAGGTAGGCGTTACCAGCCTGATAAGCTCTTCGGTCTAGGTCTAACTTCTTAGCTTTACAATTTGAAATAACAGTAACAATATCATAAACCTGCTGAAAAACAAGGTCATACTGAGAATGACACCTTTGATACAATCCGGACTGATAAATACCCCTGTCCAGCCCAAGAATATCCTCCTGCAGCTTGTCAAGTTTGCTCGTATTATGTTTAATCATAAGTTCCAGGAGCTCACAACCATGATGGTCAAAGAGGGCCAAATGCTCCTGATGGTAGAGGGAATGTGACATTTTACCTGTAGGGAATCTCCACATCCGAAGGCTCTTCGGCACTTGTTGGACCCTCAAGCATTCACAGAAATAAATATTTTCTTGTTGGATCTTTTTAAATTCCAACAATTTCTCCTTAAACATTCGTAAGTTGTACATCCACCAAAGCTGGATTCCCCCCCTTCCTCCATCCATCATGCTTTTTCTTCATACACACCCAGTTCAATAGTAAACCATGATTATAAAGTGTTTGTGTGTATAATGGCTAAAAGAATGGCAAAAGTAATGCCAAACATGATAGATATGGCTTGATGTGGTTTTGTGGAGGGGAGGCAAATATCTGCAACATTAACAGAACATCTATGATACAGAAGAAAGCAGAATGTAAGAAAATACCATTGTTGTTGGTGGGACTTGATGCAGAGAAAATATTTGACAGAGTAAGCTGGGACTTTATGAGCAGGGCAATGGAAGTATTTGCATTTCCTGTAAAAATAAGGTTGATTAGGAGGATATATGAGGGATAAGAGGGAAAAATGAAATGGGGTGTGGTCCTTTCTGATCATTTCTGCTTGAGCAGAGGAAGCAGGCAGGGGTGTCCTCTTTCCCATCTGTTATCTAATTTATATTTAGTGCCATTGGCAAAGAAAATAAGGGACTCAGAAATTCAAGGATATAATTGGTATAGTAGTCAAGAAAAGTTGGCTGTATTTGCAAATGATAGTATTTTATACCTGACAAAACCAGAAAGAGACATTACAGTGTTGTGGAATATTTTGAGACAGTTTCAACTCTTTTCAGGATACAAAATTAATGAAGATAAAACAAAGGCAATAGCTGTAAATTATTTACCTACACATGAACTGGTTCAGCAATATCCATATTTATGGGGACATGATAAAATGAAGTATTTATGAGTATGGATTAAAATGATTCTGGTGTGGCAGCTAAGAATATGTGGGAAGAGACTAAACAAATGATAAAAAAAAACAAAGAAAATGGAAGTTTTATTATATGGATGTGGATAGTAAGATACAAGCAGTTAAAATGTTTTTGGACCCATTAGTCTTATACACAGATCAGGCATATTTTTATCAACCACAGGAGAAGTTCTGGATAGCAATTAATAAAGAGCTGAAGGAGTTTATCTGGCAGGGGAAGATGGCAAGAGTCAAGTGGGATAAGATGATTCTTCCAGTAGAACAGGGTGGATTGGGATTAATCAAACTGAAGGGGTATTTCAGAGGTATGCAGTTAAGGCAGGATCCTATACATAGCACAAGCAGAAAACTATAATTCAAAGTGGAAAGGTGTGATGATGAAACAGGGGTGGGGTAGCTCAAGAAACAAGCAGAGACTGTGATTTTGGATACAGGCCTTTAAGGTGAATAACAATAATTATACAGAATATTATATGTGTAAAGTAGCAAAAAGTATTCTAAGAACTAAGCCAACCTGGGAATGGAGAAAGAAGATTCTGCCAATAGGGATGACTGCAATTAGGGATATAAAGAATAAGAAAGAGGGGGCTGGAATTTATTGGAGAAATCTGGTAAAGGAGCCAAGGTATTGGGAGCAAATAACTAGAGAGGAAAAGATGATAGAATGGGAAGACGCCAATAATTTATTTGGACTGCAGGTTAGAGATTACCTTCCCTATCAAAGGTTGATATCAGAATATAGGCAAAGAGAAATAAACTTGTGGGGTCCTAAATGAAAGACCAGCACTGGTAGATTTTTAGTAGAATCTAGAACAGAAACTGCCATTAAAAAAGGAATAATTAGTGCAGTATATAAAATATTGCATAACTAAAAGAATCAGTCAAACGATTTTTAGAAAGGATTGGGAAGATATAGGCAATATTCAAACTCTTGAGCTCACACATTTTGGTTTTGTCAAAGGGAAGATCCTGTCTGCTGAACCTGGTTGACTTCTTCGAGGCAGTCACCAAGGCTGTGGATAAGGGTAAGGCAGTGCATACAGCCTACCTTGACCTGGACAAGATCTTTGATACCATTCCCCACTCGGGTAACATTGACAAACTCACCAAACTAGGCATCAATCCTTACATCACTAGGTCGGTTGCAAACTGGCTCACAGACAGCCCCCACAGAGTGAAAGTTGTGTATTCCAAGTCAGACTGTCGACCAGTCATGAGTGAAGTCCCACATGGCTTGGTCCTGGGCTCTCTCCTGTTTGGCATCTACTTCTCATAAGTCCAGGCCAACACCGAAGGACTCTGGCTGACCAAGTTCGCTGATGACTGCAAGCTAGGAGTCATTATCAACTCCCTAAGTGATGCAGACAGCCTACAAAAGAGCCTGAGACCAGTAACTGGTGTTGGAACCATGACCTGAAGCTTATTGTCAAAAAATGTGTTATCATCCCTGTTGGAAAAAACACAGTTCCCATGAATTACCACATTCATGGGAGCCCACTGAACACTGAAGGGGCCATAAGAGATCTGGGCACCCAGGTCGACAGCCACCTCACCTTCAACCACCATATTGCCACTGTGGTCAGAAAGTTCTTCTACGTGGCACATCTTATAACCAAAGGTTTTGCATCCATGAAGAGAGAGGTCATCATCCCTCTCTACTCAGCCCTCATTAGACTAATCATCGAGTATAATGCCCCATTTGGCATGTACCTGACCAGACACCTAAAACAGCTGGAAAGGCCACAAAAGTACCTCACAAAAAGGATCCTAGGCCTTAAACACATGTCCTACATGGACTAACTCAAGAAACTTCAGCTGTTCTCAGTCTCTTATTGTCTACTTAGAGGTGATCTCTGCTTGACTTACAAAGCCATGTCCGACCCAGCCCTACTTGAAATGCTACACCTAAAGAAATCCCTATCCCCCCATGCCACACACTCCAGAGATCGCAACCTCATTATCACAATTAACATAACATGCTGTAGGGACAGGTTCATCTCCCAATGACTGCCCATACTCTGGAATAAGCTTCCCATTCATGTCAAACAGAGCACTTTGCTGGCCCTCTTCAAGAGAAATCTTGACGAGTGGATGGGTAACAAAGTTCACCCCAGGGATCACTCCAGTTGCCCTACTGGATTGGGGCACTGTGAACTAACATGGTGGCATGGTGCCTGGGCAATTTTATGGGGCTAGGCTTGCAAAGGCTCTAGGGCCATTAGCCTAGTACACACCTATGAACCTATGAGACTGGATAAGCAATTCACAACGAAACAACGGGAGGATATATGTATGTCTCCCAAATATGCAACAAAATCTAGAAGATTTAGGATTTTTGCTTGGAAATATTTAAATATATATTTTATAACCCAAGTAGACTCCAGAGAATTTTTCCTCAGGTAGACAGCAAATGTTGGAGGTGTGACAGAAAAGAAAAAGTAATTAGGAACATATTTTCTGGGAGTGCGTTGAGTTGGTGGACGTTAAGGTTTCCCTGCAGGATGCACTGTCAGAAATGTGGGTGGGCAGATTAGTGTGATGAGGAAGAGAGTTTTTCTGAGGTATGAAACAGAACTGGAATTGCCTAGACATGGTAAGGCCTTACTGTCTCTAATTATGTTTGCAGCTGGGAGTGTGTCAGTATGATTTATGATGTAAAATGCTTACAACTAAGATTATGTCAGTGTGGTTTGTTTTTATTTATATAAATGATTGCCTATATCATAAGTGATGGTTTAATAAAGATGTTTCTTGTTTAAAAATGGCAGGAATTGAATAATTTATGTAATGTTGCTTAGGTTATGTGATATATATGTGAAGTATAATGCTTATAAACGTGAACTTGTTAATACAGTTTGATTACTTTTATATAAATGTAAAACTGCCTGTGTCACAAGTGATAATTCAATAAATTTGTTTAAAAAAACAGCACAAACATATCTCAAGGCTGGTCAAGCAGTATGGCACACTTGAGCTTCTCCACATATGTTTCAGACCACATCTTTATGAGCTATAGGACCCCTGCTATCACTCAGGAAACCCATACCTCATACTTAAATTTAACCCAAAACCATACTCATGAGTGACTTCAACTATCCCACCATAAACTAGAAGTCATACACAATCCCAAACTTGCAGCTCCAAAGATTCTTGGACTTTGTTAACATGAACACCCTGGACCAGCTAGTCCATATGCACATTAGGGGAACTAACATCTTTGACTTCATCCTCACCAACATAGGAAACATTGCACCCCCCTCGAGGGTAAAGTCTTCACTGACCAAAGTTGGTCCATAAAGCTGTCTCCTTTGAAATCAAAATAAAGCCTAGAACACCAACTAACCCTAGTACTTTTAGGAATTATTCTAATGCAAACTTTCTACTTTTTAGTAACACCCTTGCAAACTTTCAAGCCCCCCCCCAGAAACATAGGGCATACAGCTCCATATGCAGCATTATTCCCAAAAACCATGTACAATCATGTATATGGATGCATCGAAGCAGCAGCAGTTGAACCTACTAGAAATAAGCATAGGACAAACCCAAAAATGGTGGAATCCCAACGCAGGGTGTATAATAAATGGAAAAGAATTGTGGCCAAGAATAGGAATTGCAGTGTCTAGCAAGGCAAAAACTCTCTCATCAAACTAAATAAGTCACTTGGGTGATTAGGTCTATCAAAGCCAAATTTTAGGCAAACATAGCCTGTCAGGCTAATTACAATCACAAGGCATTATTCAGCTATGTCTGCAACATCAAGGGCAGTACACAACAATGTGAAAATCTAATTATAACTGAAGCCACTTATAATGAGCCAGAGGATATTGGAAATCTATTGGCTGATAAATTCAGCTCAAATTTCACCCTTGCCCCACAAGAAGTGCCATCAACCATAACTTCTCCAACTATCACTAGGGAACGGGTCCTAAAAGCGTTCTCCAAGGCCAAAAACATGGCATTGATGAGATTTAATAATGTCCCAGGATGCCTCCTTAATAATATGAAATATGAGCTCTCAGGCCCACTAAAATCACTATTTACCATAGCATCTAAATAGATTACACACTGATCGAATGGAAGACTGCAACAGTTATCCCTCTGCAGTCTGCACAAGGGTAGGACATCCATGTTTCCAAGAAACTGTCACCCCATAAGCCTGTACAAGTCTAATATGTAAAGCCATGGAAATAATAATCTTGGATATGATAAACAACAACATAGGAAAACTTCAGACATTTCATCCAACTCAGTTTGGTTTCATCAAGGGCAGTTCATATCTACTCAACTTGGTGGGCAAAAATGTTGCCGTCGCGATAGATAAGGGTAAAATGGTGCATACTGCCTATCTTGACCTGGCCAAGGTATTTGACATAGTACCCCAGTTGGGCATTCTAGACAAGCTCACTAAATGGATGCATCTCTCATAATGTTGCCACCCAAGCACTTAACAAATGTAAGTAACATTTTCACCTGTTCCCCCTAAAACTACTACAGATATTGCTTTTTAGGTTATCATTACTTCACCCATTGTTGGAGGCAGAGGCATTCATTTAGATAGCTGTAGACATAGCATGACCTGCAAAAAAAAACAGATTGATGTGATGCTCAGAAAAAGCATGTACTCACTTGAGTACAAAGAGTATGCCTGCCTACACCCTTGAGAGGAAGTAAGAAAAGCATTAAGGAAAATCAAGTTAGGGAAAGCAGCAGACTCAGATGAGGTTATTGCAGATATGATTAAAAATCCTGAGTGAGATAGGAAAGAAATGGCTCCTGAGGGTATTTCAAGAAAGACGTATCTCAGATGGCTGGAGCATAAGCATACTCGTGCCAGTGTACAAGAACAAAGGGGACATTCACAACTATAGGCAGTACACAGGTATCAAACTCCTGTCACACTGCATGAAAGTTCTGGAAAGGGTGACTGATAAAAGACTATGCAGAGTAGTTCAAAGTAAGGTTGGAGATGAGCAGTCCAGATTCAGATCAGGATGTAGTACAACAACCTGTTTAAAGTGAGACAGATAGTTGAGAAGAAGTTAGAAGTGAGGAAACAGTCCAACTGGAATTCCTAGACTTGGAAAAAGCATGAAAACGTCTTAAGAAAGTTGATTTGGGCAGTCCTGTGATGGTTTAAAGTCCCAGGAGCATTGATAGAATTAGTACAGTTCCCAGTGGGAGTGTGTGTCCATCAGGATTTAGCTTTCTGCCCACTGCTGTTCATACAGATGATGGGCTACATTAGCAAAACCAACACAGTAGGTCAGCAATAGTAATAGATAGTCAGCCCAAATAAATTCGTATAGAAATGATAATTTATTCCATGACAGACCGGTTTTGGCAACAATATGCCTTCTTCAGTGTTTGAAGATGATGGGCTACATTAGCAAACAGGTCAGAGGGGACAGATCAAAAAGTTGCTGTATGTAAATGATGTGGCATTACAGGCAGACTCTGAGCAAGAACTTCAGCAAAGGCTAGAGGAATGCAATGCAAAACTGAAGGCACATGGGATGACACGAGTACAGATAAGACTGATTTAATGGCAGCAAATACAGGAATCAGAAGAAGCTGAAAGTTGAGAGAAAAGAGAAGATAATAGCACAGGTTAACAGCTTCAAGTACCTAGGAGAGTGGTTGAGGTGAAGGGAAGTCTGAATGAGGAGGTCAAAGCTAGAAACCGAGCGGCTGTAGCCAACTAGCTCAGAGTGTCAGGGGTAGTGCATGACAGAAGAATGCCAAAGATGTGAAAATTAAGGTGTACCAGAGGAGTGACCAGTATTACTGTGTGTTACAGAATTCTGGACAGTAAAGGCAGAGCACTTCAGTGAGCTAGAGGTGATGGAGATGAAATGTATGATATGGGTGGTAGGATGCACACTGTGGAGCAACTGAAGAAATGAGAACATGAAAACAGAAGCCCAAGTAGTTCCTACTGCAGCAGACATCAAAGAGAACGGATTACGGAGGTTCAGGCACAAGTGCAGGAAAGCAGGAGACAATCTAGTAAATATGATTTGGGGCAGACAGGAAAAAGACAAGAGGAAACCAGGGTGCCCAGCAAAGAGATTGATGGATTGTGCCAGAGAAGACCTGTGACAATCAGGCATGACTCTTAAAGAAGGTAGGAGACTGGCATTGAATCATGAGAGATGGTGATAGTTCATACAACTCATTGACCTCTATGCAGAAAATGGTGAAAAATAGGGATTGTTGATGATATTCCCTTTATTTTTTTATCTCAATAAATGTGTTACACATCATTTTGTTTAACTACAGACTCACTTTGTAAACAGCTTTTCAATCTTTATTGCAACTTCACTGTCCCTTCTTTTTAATTAGAACTAAATCATCTGCACATGATAATGGTACTATAACATTTCTTTCCAACTTGCATCTTGACTCCCTCATTTCATACATACATGTCTGTACTACCGCATTCATTATTAATACAAATAAGCACATATTTATTGAGTATCCATATTTTACCCCTCTTTTAATAATTTATTTTCCCATCCATTCATTTATTATAACTTGTACCCATGAATTTTTGTAATATTTCTTTATTGCAGTAGAATTTTTTTTCTCCTATGATATATTCCTTAAAATCTGTCACATTGTTTCATGGCTTACTTTATCAAAGGCTTTAACTATATCACATGCTATCAGTCTGATTTCTTTATTTACTTTCAGTATTATTTTACTACTTATTTCACTATAATTAACATTTTTTCACCGCTCTTCCTTTCATTCCATATATCCCTTCTCTTACTACCTCATCCAGTACTTTCTCCATCCCTTTTGTAGTATTTTCATATTTTATAGTCAGTATTCCCTAGTGTTATAGGTCTCCATCTACTTTTTATATCTCCACCTAATATATCTTCTTACATTATACCTGCCATCATCCATTCATTTAATGTTTTTTAAAAAAATATATATTTTTTATCTTTATTATACTCGTAACTTATACCATCCAGTCCTGGTGCTGATTAATTCTTATCTTCTAATATCTTCTTTATTTCTTCTGCTGTTATATAATTTTCTAAACAATTACTTTTTCAGATATTTTTCACTTTTCAATCTTTTTGTCCATCCATTTCCTCTTTTTCATACATTTTCTTTACAAAATTCCCTATCACCTGCATAACATCACCTTTTTTGTAATTTGTGTCTCTTTTGCCATCTAAGATGACATACAGCTTTCCTTCTCTCATTTTTCCCCTTTTCCTAAATAAGGGAAAGCCTCCTCTTTCTTTCCTTTTAGAAAAAAAATCTTTGCCTTTGTAACATGATTTTACCTTTTCTCTGTTAGTTTTATACATCTGTTTTTCTATTTCCCTTATTTTGCCACTTCCTTGTCATATCTCTTCCTTGTAAGTCCATAAAATTGCTTTATATTTAATCTTTTTTTTATTCTTCTTTCCACTTCTAAATATATTTTTATACTTCTGCTTATATACTACCCATTAGTGTGTCCAATTTTTTATAAAATGGTTTCATTGTCATATAATCTTTCCATAATATTTCTTTCTCTCATTATTTCTTCCTCCTTTTTAAACTCTGTAATTAATCTCTCTGTCCCTTTTCCCTCCTTTATTATTTTGATGTTTTTCCTTGTTCTAAGCCATACTGTTCTATTATCTGGAAACTCTGCCATCCCTATTCCGTATGTTATTTCTTTTATATCTTTAGTGAAAACTATGTTATCAATTCAGCCTTAAAAATTCCCCTTTTATATGTCAGTTCTTCATTCTTTCTCACTTTTAAATATCCCCATTTTATTAATTCCCTTAACATCTTAATATTGTTATTTTTCTCTTCTTTCTTCAGGTTACAGTTAAAAATCTCCTACTATTACTATTGACATATTTACTAAAACTATTTTTGAAATTTCTTCAAACAACTGTTTTGCTACTGTCGTATTAGTACACATGTAAATCACTATTAATCGTATACATTTGTGTCTCATTCTCATAGCACTACCCCTCATGCTACTACTATTGTTACATCTAGAATTCAATTTTTTTTTAATAAAAATTCCTATTCCAGAATATGTCTCATTTCATACCAACCAAACAAGTTGCTCCCCCCATAATGCCTGTATTCTTTTACGTTCATAATTATATACTAGGCTAATGACCACCAGGGCCTTTTTACACCTAGCTGTGCAATCCAACCCAATTGTGTCCCTGTGTACCATGGGAGTTTATTAGAAAGGGGTATGTTTGTTAGGAAGTTTCTAGAGGTTATGTATGTGGGTGGGGTATGTGTGTTTGGGTCTATATCACATCAGCAAACACTAAAAATAGCGAATGCTGATATATTGAACTTCAAAGTCCAAAATCTGAAATCAGCGAAGGATCAGATCAGCAAATTTTTTCCCAGAGAAAAAATTTGCTGTACCATTCTCTAGGCTTTGCTGTTTTCTCCACTGTGGTGCAATCTTGAAGTTGGCATATTTAAGTTGGGGGGTGTTGGGGGCGAATTCCCCCACTTAATTTTGACTTTATACTCTTTTTTTTTGGATCAGTGAAATTTTTCCCTGGGAAAAAATTTGCTGATCCGTTCCTTCGCATTTTTCAGCTTTTGGATTTTGAAGTTCGATATATTAGCGTTTGCTATTTTTAGCATTTGTTGATGTGACAGAGACCCTTTGGGCATTACTGTCTGCCTCTGTCTATCAGAGACATGCAGGCTAGATGTGGGGTGAATTTCTGATTCCCATTCCATTGGTTAAGGTTACACTTGAATAGGGTTAGGAATGCACTCTTCTTCACATAGATGGGTATCCTGTCCCAGAATATGGGAATCCTCTGAGACATACATCTGTCTCACCAGCATGTCTTTCTTATGTCACAAGCAAAATTTAAAGCCTTGGATCTAGTAGTTCTGATGCTGTTCATTTTGTGGATGTGCAAAAGGTCCGTCAGAGCTGGATCCATGGATGCCTTGTATGTCAGGCACAGATTGCCTCTCCATGTAGGAAACAGAGTTTTACTTTTTTTTACATCTGGTATCTGTTGGTTATATCATTTCTAATATTCTTCACATTTAATGCTAAAATGTCTGTATCTTCCTTTTCTTTTTATGTTTTACTTCCAGATTTTCTTTTCTTTTCCTTATTCTAAGTCCCCCACCAACTGAGTTTTCACTGTTTTGGTCTTATTCCTCTTATCTCCATTTCTCTCTCTTCTTCCTTTTTACTTTCTAAATTTATTTTCCTTTATATTAATAACCTCACTTTGAACCATTATTACTTATCTTACTGTTTACTTTTTAACCTTTCTTCAATATCCCCTTCCCCTATACTACCTTCTCTTTCAGCATCTTCTGCAATAATATTTTCTACTGTTTATCTTTCTTATGAGCTTTCCTATTCATATACTCATTACATTGTCTACAAATGGATTTACAGTATTTTTGTTATATGTCCTCTCTTCCCACATTGGCTAGATCTTTGTTTGTTACAGTCTTGTACAAAATGATCTTCATTCTCACTTTCATCTTCACAGATATAGCAGTGCTTAGGTTGCCCCTAGTACCTCACACATCCTCCGTCAACATTCACAATTATTGTGTCTGAAATATTTGTTACCAACACTTTCAAACTCTCAGTTCATACATTTCTTTCATCACATGTTTTATCATCCTGTACTCTGCTACACAGTGAACGAAAAAAAAAACAGTTTTAAATCATTTTCAATGATTGCAATATCTGAATTCCTAAAGTGCACATTTCTTTTATTTTTTAGTTGTAGTCCCAAGCTCTGAAATAAGTAGTCTTTCTATGGTCCTAATTTGTTTCTTTTTTCAGTCTCAAGTCATAAATTTTTCAGGCAAATTAAAACTTTCAAGTGTCACTTCACAATATTTTCAGCTCCCAAATGAGTTAATGTTCTTATATCTTTTATATCAAACCCTAGTGGCAAAACAATACTATCCATAATGTCATACCTGTTCACACTGCCATGATTTTTACTTTTTATTCTTGCTGCATCTATATAACTTCTCCTTTCTTGTAACAAAAACTTGTTGCAGCTCTGCTTGGATCATCAACTCTACCAGCACTCGTGTCTCCAGTCCCCCAGTTTCCAAACCAATAACATAATTTCACCATCTGCTACTTCCTTCAGTAGGTTTTCTCTTGCTCGTCTCTTCATCTCTGCTGCACTCTCTTCAATCTTGGAATTACCAGAAGTGCAGTAGCAGTCCTCTGGTGCTGCCTATCAGCTCCAGCTCCAGAGAATGCTTCACTTCCTCTTCTCCGAAGAGTAGGGTTTTTTATTGATCTATACATTATATATTATTTACATTATTTACAAATTTCCATACATTATAAATTTCAATTTAAGTATTCCCTCACTTTTTTATCCACAACCAAAACATTATTTTCTACAAAATCTTTGTAAAAGGCCATTTTCCATTCTATTTGATTTCATTTAGTCTCTCGTTCCATATAGTCCATGAGACATAAAATATTATTCTGTCAATTTTCTTCACTTCTTTCTGTTTTTGTGCACCATAATAACCAATATTATGTCCATATTTCTTTGTTCAAATTTTAACAAACTTTTCACCCTATTATGTTTACATATTTCTTTCCATAAATTATTAACTCTTTCACATTTCAAAAACATATGCTCGGTAGACCCACACTCTTCACATTTATGCTTTCATAATATTTAAGTACCATTCATTTCTATTTTTCTCACATTTTTTTTTATTTTCCATAACACAATTTTGTTTTGGTATTCCTCCACTTCTTCATTCACAACTCTTTTACTTTTTTAATTTCCATTCCTTCCCACAGTTCTTTGTATTTGTAAGATAGTATTATTTCCATCATGTTTTTATTTTTCTTTATAATTCCTTTTATTACCTTATATAAAATTAAATATGCTGCATGTACTATTGGGTTTATTAAACCCAAGCCTCTTTGCTTTACTTTCATAAATAGAATCCTTCTCTTGACTGGACTCAGCCTAGATCCCATATAAAAGAAAATATAATCATCATTAGCTCCTTTTCATACTTAATAGGAATCATATAAATCTCAGCAACATAAGGAATTATTCCTATTATCATGGTGTTCGACTAATGTGTTTTTATATATGAAAATCTATATGATTTCCAAAAAAATAGTCATATCTTTTACTTCTTTGGGTACATTTTCCATTGTTGTTGTCTGTATCCATTCTGTCCAAATATTATTCCTAATATATCTATATATTTTTATTGAACTCAATACCTCCTATCATACCTTCAAAACCAAATCATTTACTTTTCTCTTTATTTATGCTTAAACCAATTATTTTTAATTTATACATAATTTTTCATTTACTTCTTCCATCCATACTTTATTTTTAACAATTAGTACAATATCTGCATACTTATACATTATTGGCAATTGTACTTCCTTCATCATTTTGTATCTACTGCTCAGATTTTCACATAATGTCCAGATTTTTGCCTCATATTTTTGGTCTGTTTTTCATAAAATTGTGTTTTTCTGGCAAATTAGTGGTAAATCATTAAAAACTAAAGTTAGAAAATAATGACAGATTTGAGTTTCAGACTCTATACCCTTCAGAAAATGAATGCTAATGCAAAACCTGTTATTCTATCAACATTCTAAGTTTGTAACAACAATATTTAAAATTGTCCCTATTTTTGGGCCATTGTCCTACTTTTATTTATGGCTTTGTCCAGATTTCTTGCTATAAGAGGTTGAGAGGTATGTGCACTGCTACTTGATATTTTATTAATTTCCTTCACTATTACATTAATACCTAATGAGAAAATTGCACTTCTAGCTAGGCAGCCCTGGTTTATTCCACACACTATTTTTATTTCTTCCCCAATCCACCATTTACATTTACTTTTACATAGTTCCTTTCATAAACATATTTTATTACTTATAATATTTTTTGCTTACATTATATGCCTGCAAAATTTCCCATAATAATTTATATGGAATATTATCATAGGCTTTACTTATATCCCCTATCATAACCTTTGCCATTACATTTTTATTTATGATATCAGTTATTTATTTTATTATCCATAATAACCCTTGCCTTCCTTTTCCTTTTCTTCCAAATACATTTTGGTCATATATTCTATCCATTTTTGTAACCTTTTTGTTATTATTCTCAAAAAAAAAAAAAAAAAAAAGAATGTATAATCTGTATTATTCAGTGTTATATGTCTCCAAAATGTTATCTCCTCTTTATTTCGTTTTTTAAATATCAATTTTTTATCTCCTGTACATATCTCATTCTCTTTAATTACAGTTTCTAACCATTCATTCATAACTTCTATAAACATTATTTTTGCCACTCTTTCTTTATACATACCATATTCAATTCCATCCAGTCCTGTTGTAGAATTCATGTTAATATCTTTTAGAATTTAATTCAATTCTTTAGCAGTTATTTTTTGTTCTAAATATTCATTATCTTTGTTAGTTAACTTTTTACCTTTATAATTTTTTTCTATGTTTTTTCTCTTTTAACAAATAATTCCAATACATTTTCTTTAATTATTTCATTTACTCCTTCCTGCTGTCTTATTTGCTTACCTTCCTTATTCTTTAATTCTCTTGTTATTTTCCTCGTTTTATTGTTTTACTCAAATATGGTGCTACCTCTTCTTTCTTTAAAGCTATTTACAGCTTTTAAGAACAGTTAGTTTAATAAAATGTTTATTCTTTTCCTTTATTATTTTCCTCTAAGCATTATATTTTTGAATTTCCTTTCCTTTTCTTTAGCTCGTTTCCCTTTTGAGTTTGTTTCATTTCTTACTGTACTTCTTCCTCACTTGTCTCCCCTGTTTCTTTTTCCTTACTTTCTCTAACTTCATGTATAACCTCTTTATCCATCATATATTTTGTACATTTTTGTATAACACATTATTCTATCTCTTTCTCCTATATAAATTAATTTTCATTTTATTTCACATTCTAGCCATGAATGACCAGTATTGCCACATTTTTTTGTACTTTAAATCACATTCTTTGCATTATGCCCTGTTTTACCACATAAATAACATTTTTTAAACATTCCTTAATTAAATGATCATTTTTTCCACAAAAATAAGTCTTTGGTTGACCCCTGTATTTCACAAAACCTTTATTACCATGGACATTAATAATACTAGGTATGTGCATAACATTACCATTTTTAGTATTACTCTACATTCCCATCCCCAGTCCATAGTGCTCTTTCATCATATATTTTTCTAGTGTCTAGTACGTCTTTACATATAGTTAACAAATGTTCTTTCAGTTCTTTTGTTTCAACTTCAGTTCTTAACTGGATCATTATTCTTTTTTTTTGTCTGTAAAATGTTTGCAACACATATTTTGACCATGAATAAATATTTTGCTTTTGTTCATGTGCACCCAAAAAATTTCCATGGCCTGCTCAGTCTGAAATATCAAGTCACAAAAAGTCTGTTTATTAATTAAAATAAATGCTCTTACCTCTTTTGCTTTGACACCCAGAGGTGCTATGATAGAATACCAAACCTCACACCTGTCTAAACTTTCTTCTTTTTTACTGCTCACATGTACGGTATTCTTCTTTTTTGCTACTTTTATTTCTTCTTCTTCTTCATTCTTTGTTCCTTTCTTCTTTTATTTTTTTAATGATGTCACTCCATGAAATTGCTGCTACATTTTCTGGATCACTTTGGTTTACCATTTCTTACAGTTAGAGGGGTGTAATTATGCATTTTTCAGAGGTAACTGTCTCTCCTTCAAACAATCTTCTCTGAAAGTTTTCCTCTGAATCCATGTTTCAGGTACAGTCTCTTTTTCCTCTAATATCATTGTTTTTTCTGCACCCACATCATCAGAAAAAAACTTCCGGTAGTGATTCTATCATCTCAACTACATTGTCAGCAACTTGCATTCTATTTTCAGCAAAAGCTGAATCAGCCATGTTATCTCCCTGTTTCTCTGGGCCAGCTCCACACCTGAAGCAGGAACAGGAAGTTTGTTGTGTCACACACAAATGCTTCTCCTACTGCCAAGAGTAGAGGAAGTTCCCTAGTGCTTCCAGTTTGGCAGTTGGTGCAGAGGGTTAAGGATGCTGTAATTCCTGTGGTACAGGGTTTGATTTCCTCAGCCCTCAACTGCCTACTTTCTGACCTTAGGTAAGTCACATAACTAGACATTTCTTACAGGCAATTTGGAATTTAAAGTAGGCTTTCAGTGGTCCCTTGGACTGCAAGCCTTGTAAGTGCCTAACTACTTACTTCCTCAGTATGACATTTAGGTCCATATATGTCATTGTTCCACTGTACAGAGCTCTCATCATGACCGGTCATTGAGCATAGTACCCCCTTTGGTATATACCTAACCAGGCATATTCAACGACTGGAGCATCCATAAATGTTCCTCCAAAAAGAATATATGGTGTACAAAACAAGTCCTATGCAGACCACCTCAAAATCTTAGCAGCAAAAACAACCACAGAGGTTCCATACACGACAAATACAATCTTTGCTTTGTTATGTTGAATCTTTTATTCTAAGAAATACAAACAGGTAAGCGCTTTCACTGATAACAAACTCTGCTTCATCAGACCATGTTAAACACAGTGTAACAGATGACTATTTAAATGTTACAGCAGCCAATCAAGTACAAGTCTAAAAGGAAGGGAAAGGTCAGTATACTTAAGTTACATACTGTAGTGCAAAAAAGACTTGCTTTGTGCTGACAATTGAAAGCAGCTCACATCCACAATATTAAACATTATCAAACTATTGCAACCTTAAAAACACAATACATACACATACATAAAAACAGATTAATATGCAAATAAATAGCAGCATTTATAAAAACAGCAACTAATAATAAAATGTCACCTCAAAATCTTAACCTTATACTCAACCTCCTACAGGCTACTGACAGATGACCTATGCCTGGCTGACAAAGCATCCTCTGATCCAACCTTAATGAAACTGTTACACACACAAAACAAATGGCATCAGGAACACCTTGTCTGCATCATAAATAAGACATGCTGGCAGGACAGGTATGTGGCTTAGAGACCATCTCTTCTCTGGAACAGGTTTCCCATCAGTGTTAAGCAGAGTTCTACCCTGCACCTATTCAAGAGCAACTTGAATAAGTAGATGTGAAATTGTAAATTTACCCTGAATCTGGCATTTTAGTGTATATCACAGATAGCCAGCATATAGATGCTGGTCAAGTTATATATATACCCCCACACAAACCTAAGGGCTAAAACCTGACTAATAGGCTTAAAAGGGCCCTTTAGGGTCATTAACCTAATATTTTGAGGGGCACAGTCTGACTTCAGTCAGTGCAAATCAGTAGCCTGTAAATCTCTATTTATAATCAGTGCATAGACATAGCATTTAAGTGCAGAGCTCCATGTTCAGCTAGAGGAGGGCACTCAGTACCACAACTACAGAGAGTTCTTCAGGGGGAATAGTACTATTATTTATTTAATGTATCTATGTATTTATTTTACATGCATGGGTGTGTGTTTATCTCTATGTGTGACATACCTTGTTATCAGAATGAAATAAATTCACATATTTCATTTTTGGATGTATACACTTTTATGCACATATTGTGAGCATCATCACTTCCCATCCAATCAGAAACACTAGTTTAAAATCCTATCTCAGTCTCACTTAAGTTAAGGAAAAAAAACTATATTTGCAGTAAATACAATCACCACCACCAAACAATTACTCCCACCCAAATCAACTCGATAAACTTGAATTTGACCTAGGATTTTTAAAAAAAGTTAACTAGAATTATCGAAAAATTAAAAAGTGTAACTATAACTAGCCAATGAGAAAGTAGCATTAACTGGAAAGTGGACTTGATTTTCAACAATTAAACTAAAGATTAAATGCACTAAAATATAACTAAGCTAGAACTAAATGAATCCCACAGAGTTATCACTGCATCACAGAGGAATGAAATTTCACCAAACTCAAAGATATCACATGTCAGAGGAAAGGAAATTTACCACTTAAAAATGCCATTTTCAGCTTGTTAAGTCCATCTGTATTGTTTGAGACTAACAGTTTAAACTGAAGTATTATTAGCTTCAAAATGTTCAGGAAGCGAATAGTAAACTACTGTCTTTTGACATGAGAAAATATATGACTTTGTTGTAAAGGAAATGGTGAGTGGGTCAAGCTAAACCTAGCTGTGCAAGTTTAGCAAGTATGTAAAGAATGCATATAATGATGAAATTATGAGTTTATACCTCTTTTTTCCTACATTTGACTGCATGTGTCCTTCAGGTTATCATTTATTCCAATTTTCTTTTTTCTTTTTTACACTTTTTAACGTGCTGCAATTTCACTGCACTCAGGTTGTCGGATTGAATGCTGTCTCTGCATTTACACTGTACGATGTGCATTTCTAACAGCACTATGCATATAAACTTTGGAAGTAGCAGTGGTATGAACAGGATACTAATTATAAATATGCCTATCAAATGGACTAGATTATTATACAGAGAATATGCAAATGTATCCAGCAATCCTCAACAGCTGTCAATCTGCTATCTTTGTCAATAGAGAAAAGGCAGTGCAACTTCATACTAGTACAGGCCACCAAGTAGATTTTGGCCTGGCCATCAGTATGCAGGCAAATACTGTTTCTATATGTTAAAGTTTAAATGGTTTCTGTAATAAAAAGACATAATACACAGACCACTTTGTTATTACAAAAGTATAATATTTAAACTCTCCTGCGTGATTTTTAATTCTTGTAATTTAAATTTGACTGCCTTTACGATAGGGTCATAACTGAGAAGTGTATTGTATGAACTCACCTAACCAGTCAAAAAATGTAAAATATTAAAATAAGTCAAAAATAAATTGTTAATGTGAGGTTCTTGTTTATGAGTCACTCAATTAATAAAACTAACAAATTTTGTGCTGCTACTCAGATGACATTTGGAGGGGGACTGCAAAGGAACACAACAAATACTTTAAAATTTGTAACACACCTCACACTGCCAAACAAACAGCAGTCAGAAGTGAAGTAAACAGCTTATCAACCAACAGCATTAAATGCTGTTACGCACTCCTTGCTATTCCACACAGCCTTTCTACTGTTTTCATTTTTAATGGGTAGTATTGCATTTTGCCACCTAAAACTCCCCATGTATTATTAAACATTGTAACTGGGTATCTGATTACAGCTATTTGTTATTTGTTCTTTCTTTTTTTTGTGAGGTGCTTTTTTTACTGCTTTGGGCAATCTATATTGTTGATCCATAATGAGGGGATTTGATTTTTGAGTTGCTTAGAGGTAAAATGATTAGAAGGGTTTTCAGTGTGTGTGGTCTTTCTATGAATGGGGTACAATTTGTGGACAAATGATAAGGTGTGCTCTGATAAAACTGTTCCAGATCCTATTGCTTACAATGTTCAACCACTGAATGGCAAATTCCTCAGCATAAATGGCTGGTTAGAACTACATAACCTCTTTCCCAGTCTTTTTCTTCCTTTGCTGACTCAAATATACAGTTAAACAGCAAGCCTCACTAAAGTCATAATGCCAGGTCTTTACACTAAATATTCTGAGGTAAGTAGGATTCTCCTGTCACTTCTTTTTCTAGACCCACCTCTGTACTTAACCACAGCTGCAAAGCAATTCACCACTGTCTTACATTGTCACTCTAACCCTTTCTCCCATACTTCATTTGGGGGGGGGGGGGGGCTGTGATCAGTACAAGGATGGCAGACCAGGAATAACATTAAATTAATTGCTGCTTTTCCCAGAGGGAGTAGCATTCTAGTGATAGGCTTATTACAAATCCATACCACCCCACAAGATCTTTTTATTAAAGAACAAAAAAAGAAAAAAGGATGTTCCTTCTATTGCCACACCAACCAGGTGGCCATTTGTACAACACACACACCCTCCCTCTTGCCCAGCAATTCAGATCCCATTTCTGTGCCTCCTCTCTTTTATTAAAAATAATATAAACTATAGCAAACTGTTTGTAACAAATATAGCAAAATGTTGCTACAGTTTATACCCTGCCTGCATGGAGCTCTAGTGTGCTCAATTTTTAGTTAAAAAAAAAAATCATCTTATAAATTGTAACAAACTGCTTGCTACAAATGTAGCAGACAGTTGCTACAATTTATACCGGCCAGAACAGAACACTACAGAGCTCAGATTTCAGTTTAAAAAAGTTTTTATTTTCTAATTAAATTGTAGCAAACTGTTTGCTACAACATAGCAAGCAGTTTCTACAGTTTAAAGGTGTGCTAGACCTCTCAGGTTTGACTGCAAATGCAATACCACCTTTTAGAAAATGGTATTGCATTTTACATATAAGGATTGGCTTACTGTGCCCCCCATTCATGTGATATTGTGGCAGTTGCCCATCTTGCCCCACCCTAGCTGCGCTACTATCTGCGATGAAAATCAACACTTCCATGTTAAAGGTCAAGGTTATGTCCTTGAAAAAATGAATTGCTCAGTGCAGGTGAAAAGGAATAGCTGTGTCACTTGAAGAAGTTTAAGTATCTTATAGTTTTATTCGTGAAAATGGGGATCAAAAGATTGACCAGTGGATTGGTGTAACGGTGAATGTACTGCTGGTTTTGTATCAGACTGATGTCCTAAAGTGGAGACTGAGTCACAAGATGAAACCATTTTACTGGTCCCCATTCTTTCCTATGCCTATGATGTCTGGGTAGTGACCAAAAGGAAGATACCACAGGGAGAAGGAGCAGAAGTGATGTTCCTTCAGTTAAAGTTTTGGGATCACTCTGACAATCTGAGGATCTCAGAGTACTGCCACTGCAGCTCTGACCCGGCAAAAATCATTCAGTGTATTGACCTATAAGGATGCCCCTTGGATGACTCTTAGTAGAGATTTACCAGGCCCAATGACAGGAGTCCCGAATGCAGACCCAGAACATGATGAAGGGATGATATCTCTCAGCCTGCCTTTGAACACTGGAGGATTCCACTGGGTAAGCTGGACTCTGTTGCTGAAGATAAGGATGGCTGGTGTATTCTGCAGAACTTGTTAATTCCACAACCCTCCCCAGGATAGAGCATTAGAAAATAGCTACATGAGTGGAAATGCACAGTGAAGAACTGTTCACTAGTGTATTTTACACACTCATGAGCATAAGGAAGAAAAGATAAGAATGATGTGTTTGTCACAAGATTTCATTATGTGAGGCACCGCTCTGTCCCATACAGAGCTATTCTAGAGTTTGGACTTCAGAACTGTGCTTTATTACAAATGTGGCATTTAAATGTGACCACGTATCCTGTGGTCTATGCATCTGGTATAGTGCATCTGGAAATCTGGCAGTAATTTTGCAGGGACTGGATTCAAATAATGAGACAGACACAGACATTAATGGGGGTGACATATATATACTGTGTATGTATGTATGTATGTGTATATATATATATATATATATATATATATATATATATATATATATATCACACACACACACACACACACACACACACACACACACACACACAGACAAATACACACACAGTAAATATGATACCAAAGGGGCTGTATTCAAATAATTAGACAGCTACAACATTAACTGTATATAGACAGTAAGATACCAGGGGTACAGATAGATTGTAAAGGTCATATATTATTTAATGATCATGTACAGAATTTGAATGAAGGTCAGCACTGCATATTGCTAATTTCAGGGCTATACACAGTGAGCCTGTCTATGGACAGTGAGCCAGCTGCATAAAATACAGGGTGGGTATGTGGCAAGAGAGTCATATATCAACAATTCAGAACTGTTTGTGATAGGGAAACTTAGCTCTAATGATGGTAAGGCTGTACGTAGATTATAGGGTACATATTGCGAATACAACCACCATAGGTAAAAGATCCCTTTTACCTATGGTGGTTGTATTTCCAATATGTTCAATAGTCCCTTTTACCTACGGTGGTTGTATTTGCGATATGTTCAATAGTCCGAATCCACTTCTACCGAACACACTTTAGCGAAAGCGCTTTTATCCGAAAAAGCACTTTCGCTAAAGTCCCTAACATAAACAAAAAAAAATAAATAAAAAACAAAAAAACACATAGCCAACATTTAAGCAGGGGGGACAAGCCCCCATGCAACCCCATGTGGGGGGATGTGCCCCCCACAACCCCCTACTTTTATATTCTCACTCCGAGATCGCATTACAGTGGGGAAAATGGAATATTCCCTTATCCCCACTGTACTCCAATCTCAGCAACAGTCATTCCCCGCTGATTTCCCCTATTTTGTATCATACTTTCGCGAAAGTGCTTTTTCGGTGAAAAGCACTTTCGCGAATGTATGATCGTCAGTTTCACTTTCGGTGAAATTGCCATTCGTGCATAAGTATGGATCCCGGTAAAAGTTAAGAGAGATTCTGATAGAGCATAGACTTTATGTAGAGTTGAAATAATACACTTGTAAAATATGGTTTCACTTGGACAGTAGGTTAGATGCCAACATTTTGTGGATCAAGTGTTGGTAGTAACTTACTGGCAATGCATAGGCTGTATGCCCAGTGCAAGTGGCATGCCAAATAGGTGGGGGTTGTTATTGATGCTCACAGTGCAAGCTCAGTATGTAAATAGTGAACCACAAACTAATAGTACTGATAGTTATACACTTTCCCTTTCACAAATAGTCCTGAATTTCTGGTATATTACCCAACAGAACTAAAACCTGCTCCTCAAGGAAACACAAACCTGTCTGGCAGACATCCTCTGTCAACAGGCTTAACAACAAAAGGAAGAAACTGTTGTCTAAGGGTAAAAGGGAACAAATTCCAAATCTCAAAAACTCCCTCCTCCACCTCAACAAGCAAATGAGATCACTAGTGAAAACCTCCTAAGCCAATTATGAGTTGAAACTAGCCACCAAAACAAAGGAAAAACATAAGTCCTTCTTCAATTATGTTAGGAACCTCCATGTCAAAGCCCAAGTTTGTTCCGAACTAGTACTTAATGGTACCACTTACACTGATCTTGCTGACTTAGCCAACCTGCTAGCTGATACGTTCAGTGCAAACCTCATCCCCTTATCACCCCCCCAAAGGCCCAGTCAACATCCCCAATACTTGTCCTACACCACACATCTCTGTAGATCAAGTGTTAAAGGCCTTATCCAAGACAAAGAACACAGCCTCCATGGGACCTGATAGTATCCCAGGCTGTATTCTGCACCATCTCCAGGAAAAACTAGCTTCGCCATTGAGCACCCTATTCGACCACAGCCTAATTACAGACTTTGTTCCAGCAGAGTGGAGAACCACCATTGTCATCCCCTTGCACAAAGGTGGTGCTACTACTGACCTGGAAAACTATCACCCCATTAGCTTGACAAGTCTGATCTGTAAAGCTATGGAGCGTATTATTATGGATCTCATAAACAAGGACATAGGCAATCTCCAAGCACTCGACCCCACCCAATTAGGATTCATCAGGGGCAGATCTTGCCTATTGAATCTAGTTGACTTCTTTGAGACTGTCACCAAGGCTCTGGATGAAGGAAAGTCAGTACATACAGCTTACCTTGACCTGGCCAGGGCCTTTAGACACACACGGTCCCCCACTCGGGCATCATCAAAAAACTAGCACAACTTGGTGTTAATCCTTGTCTAGTCAGATGGGTGGCCAACTCTCAAAGATAGGACCCACAAGGTCAAACTAGGTTCTGCCATGTTCAGCAGGAGACCTGGCATTAGTAGTGTCCCCCAGGGATCTGTACTGGGACCCCTACTGTTTGGAATCTACTTTTCAGAAGTCCAGGAAAAGACAAAGGGCCTGTGGCTGACCAAGTTTGCAGATGACTGTAGGTTGGATGGTGTCACTGACTCCCCAAATTATGTTAACATACTGCAAGAGGGTCTCACAGCTACGAATAACTGGTGCCAAAGTCATGGCCTTAAGTTAAACACTAATAAATGTATTGTCATACCATTTGGCAAAAACACAGCCCCTGCTGATTACCACATCAATGGCAACCCCCTAAGCAGACAACCTGTAGTGAGAGACCTGGGTACTCAGGTTGACAATAATCTCACATTCAACCATCATGTGGCTGCGGTGATCAGAAAAGCCTTTTACTTAGTTCATCTCATAAGTAAAGGGATTGCATCCAGAAAAAAGGTTATTACCTGTCTGTACTCCTCCTTCATTAGACCTATAATTGAGTATAATGCCCCATTTGGTATGTACCTCTCCAAACACGTGCACCAACAGGAAAGGCCACAGAAATACTTCACAAAGAGAATACATGGCCTCCAACACCTGTCCTATGCGGACATGCTTAAATCACTATTACTGTACTCAGTATAATACAGATTGCTCAGAGGTGATCTGCGTCTCACCTACAAGGCAATATCAGACCCTGCTCTACTAGAGATGCTCCATATCCATAAGTCTTACTCCTCGCACATTACCTGTTTGATGGGCCTAAATCTAATATGTGACATCAACAAAACCTGCTGGAGAGACAGGTTTGTCTCCCAGAGGCAGACCCTATCTCTGAAATAGACTTCCCATACATGTCAAACAGAGTACTTCGCAGACCCTCTTCAAGCGCAACCTTGATGAATGGATGGGAATCCACAAATTGACAGGGGCAACAGGTGCTGACTGAGGTTTCTTTTTTGGGGAAAAATTATTGGCTAGGCTTGTAAGGGCCCCAGGGCCATTAGCCTTGTAAACTCCTATGATCCTATGATCCTATATGATACTGTTGCCATCAATGTGATGTTGACACTGCAGGGACTGTATATGAGCCTTGAGCAAGGTACTGGCTATGTACTCATTTGTATGCAGGCAGTAAATTAGGTGGAAACACTGCAAGGACTGCTTGTAAGTGGTTACTTAAAACTGACAGCATATAAACAGTATGTATGCACTGGGTTACATGCTGTTAACATAAATAATGTAAATGGCTACTAAGCAAGCTATGGAAAGCACAAGATGGTATGCAGGCAGTGACAAAACAGGAGCTGCATATGAACAGTGAGGTAAGTGGTTGATTCTGTACACACTGTAAACAGACAACAAAGGGAGTCTCCAATCAGTGAGTTAGAAAATGAGTGCCCAGGCTATACGTAGGCAATGAGTTATACATTGACAGTTCGGTGTTTGTAGGCAAAGGGATATGAACTATGGGTCACTCGGTTCCTTTTCTACTGAAATCAACTTGCAACAAAACCATAAAAAAGGAATATTTCTTCAACACATCAGCACAATTATGTAGAATATAAGTACTTGCAAATAGTTAAAATTAAAACTAATATGTTACAAAAGTAGATGCAAATAGAGGATTCTATAATTTACAACTTTTCTTGGATCATATCATATTAAACTTCTATGTACCCAACCTATATAGCCTGGTCACAGTGACTTCACATGGAGAAATCAACTGTATAATAGAAACAGGTAACACTTTAATGTTGAGTTAATAAGAAATATGAAAAATGCTAAAACTAATTATAATTAATCTGCTTATCTACCTAGTAAATGCTTTGTATTCTAAATATGGGCTCAAACGAAATTCTAAAAATAGTAGTATCATCATTTTTAGTACACAATCCCTCCATCACAGTGTTAAGACAACAAATCTCTACAAATTGAAAATGTAATTCAGAACCTATGTACTTGGATTGAGAACTCCCTCTTGTTTGACTACCATATAACAATGGTGGTCAGAAAACCATTTTATTTTACCCAACTAATTACCAAAGTCTAAAGAATTAATCATCTCCTTATACTCAGGATTGATCAGACAAATTATAAAGTACAACACACCCTTTGGGATGTATCTCACTAAACATATCAAACAATTAGGAAAACCACAAAGGTTCCTGATCAAAATTATCACAGGCCTAAAGCCACAGAGCTGCCAGGAGAGGCCATGTTATGACCTTACATTATTACAAATGATATAGCAGTGACATTTAAATGTAACTACATATCCAGTGATCTATGCATCTGTTTCTTTATTAAGTGTCTGATATAGTTTTAAGGACAGATCTCTGTCTCACTTAGTGTATCACTGGAAACCCAATTGTCCTGGAACTCCTGTTTCTCCTCAACTCCAACATTTCCACCAATACTGTATCCAGGGGGCCTAAACCTTCACCAGCAGATAAATAAAATGCAATGGAGGGATAAGTTTATAACCCACAGCTTCCCAAACATATGTAATAAGCCTCCACTCTATGTTAAGCAGCATGACTCTCTCTTAAACTAGATGATTGGATGGGTATCTACAAATTTACTCCAGGACTGACCGGTATGGCCTTGCCTGGGGGAGTGTACTGGCTACATAAGAATGGTCATGAAACTCGATTGTCTTGGAATAGCTATGAATCCATAATCTGCACAGCATTACAGTAAGCACTAAATGTAGCTTCTGTAGTGAATCTTATAGCTGAGTGATAAACTTATTTTAACCTTTGCAGGTCACCAGCTGAAAGCAAAAAAAAAAATGAACAATAATATGATAAAATTTTTAATTCTTGGGCCTTTATTTGTTATATAAAATGTTTAAAAACACTGGAAAAATTACTTCTGTATAGAAGCTGAGGTATGAAAGGATCCTAAGAAAATTTTAAAATAAAATAAAATCCCCTAAAAGAGAAAATGCCATTTTTTGCCAATGCAGATTCTGGCTTTTTATAATTTAAGTTGCTTTTTGACTTGATGATTACTTTGCCCCCTTTTTTTATTTATACATCTTTGTCAAATCACATATAAAATATATTCTAAATTATATTCCCTTTTGCCACATGATAATCTATCAACCTTATTTGGTCCTTATATTTAAGCCTTGTTGCCCTCTACAATCAGTTTTTGCCCACTGTGCCTTCTATACCTTCCTGGGAGTTATTCCTATTGGCAAAATATACTTTTTCTAAGGAATCATGCTTTCTTTCCTTAACATCTGCACCTTCTGGTCTAACTCCAAGTGCAGCATCTTCCAGTTCCTTAAATCTTTGTTCATCCTTTCTACTTAGAACGTTTGACATTAAAATATTCTACCATGGGACCAGTCCATACCCCTAAATATTTCAGTTTGATTTCTCTCCAGAGTTCTGGAAAACCATCAGTCTCGTTGAACTTAATATATAATTCACCATTATTGCCCCAGTTTTCTCTGTGATTATTTTATAAGCTGAAAATTTACCAAAAATTTAAAGAATTTCAAACAACTTTACTAAATCCTTTATATGGCTCTTTGACTTAGATGAAATAGCATAAGCATAGGCGTCAGTTTTATGCTCTTGTTGCCCAACCTGTTACCTTTAATTTCCACAGCTCATATGGCTTCTGCTAGTGGCCCGAAATATAACACTAACAATGACAGAGGGCATCCCTGCCTTGTACCTCTTAATATTTCAAAATCTTAGGATACTCCAAGATGCATTTTTATTTTGGCAGTTTTATTATTGTATATGGAAAAGATTAGCTTCACGAAATTGTCCTCAAATCCAAATTTTATTAGACATTTTTAGGTACCACTATTATGTTTTATAAAATAACTTTTTGATACCCAGACTCAGTAGAATAGCTCTCCTAAATCAGCTGGAATGCTTTATAATTAATGTCATTCTCATTATGTTGTCAAATGTATGCCTTTCACAAAAATCCATGTGAAAGAAAGTCTTTTTTGATCTGGCCTAAAGTAATACATTTAATTTCAGCTTCATACTATGAATGACAGTGGCTAAAATAATACCATGTTCATGTGTGGGATAAAGATGCTACAATCTAAGTGACAAGCAGGAAAGTCCATGCAATTTACTGTTCCTCAAAGCTGCTAGTTATTGTAAACTTCTTATCCTTTAGTATTGTAAAATTTATCTCTGCCTTTTACTTTCTACCACGTTTTCATTTCATAAAACTTCTTCGCATGAATTCCCATTATTTTTAACTAGTGAAACATGAATAGTGTGCTCATATTATTATCATAGAATTATTTCTGTTCAACGCAATATTGTTACATGCAAATTGAATTACTTTTGTATATCACCAAATTTTCATATAAGAATTTAGTCATTTGCTTAGATCCATTCAATATTAATTGGATGGTACACTGCTGAACATTACCAAAGCTTGATTTTACAAGGCTTGTACATAAAATAATGTTAGCTTTTTACAATCTGTTAGCACTTTGCCCCCAGCCTCATTTAAATTATGTTTCTAAACCACAGACAAATTGGAATCTTATATAATTTCTTTATTTTAAATCACTCACTTCCACATCAGCATTTTAGAATATATAGCTCACATGTTATTACATAAACAGTTTTTACCACCCTAAAGTAATGCGAGTTCACTTCAATTTATTTTAAATTTACTGTATATCTATTTACACCATAACTGACCAGTACAGTTTACTAATCAATCTGTACTTCCAAAATAGACCTGCCTTGCAAATATCTTGAGGGTTGGCATACTGTCTATAGATTTCTGTCCACTTGTCTCAATCCCACACCTCAATTTCTTCTGGTGCGCTGGCCCTTCAGATTGCTATAGTACATCTGCAGGTCTACCCTCTAACAAGTATCAGTTCTTGAGAGTCTAAGAAAATCATTAATCCACTAGAAAGTTGCATTCTGAAGTAAGCTGTATGGAGAATTTTAAATCTGACCCACTGCTATTTACATAGCCTAATTGCTGGAAGATGTTTTGCACTTTTTTGTCTATTGGTGGCCGAGAAATCATTATCTATAAAAATTCTAGCATCTCCCAAGTTATACATAACTACTAGCTTCCAAATCCTGGTCAAAATCTCTTTTTTTTATTGTAAACATCTCAAACCACACCAAGGTATGTGCTGGTTTGTCATTATAGTGAGAATGTGGACTTTGAATTATTACCCTGAGTACTTGCTGTATGGGCATTGAATCCTCTGGGATACCAATCCACCTGCCTAGATGTTGTACAACAGCCTCACAGTTTCTTCCTTCCATGTTCTCTGAGACCCTGGTCAGCCTCAAACTTTTCTGTCTCAGTCTATCCTCCATATTTGTCACTCTTTCTGAAAACTCATCAACTTTGGTTGCCATGTCTACAAATTTGTCTTTTTAAAGTGGTATTTTTGTAGTGTTATAGGTTCATAGGTAGGTACTAGGCTATCCGCCTGACGGCATTTATAAGCCTAGCCAGAATGTGTCAGCTTTCACTGTCCCGTTGATTAATTAACTGAGCTTCTGTCAAGAAGAGCCAATGAAGTGATCTCAGGGGTGTATTTTCTGTTATCCATCCACTCATCAAGGTTTCTCTTGAAGAGTGTTAATGAGGGGCTCTGCCTAATGTAGTTAGGAATTTTGTTCCAAAGCATGGGGAGTCTCTGTGACAGGAATCTATCCCTCCAGCATGTTCTATTTATTGTTGTGGTGAGGTTTAGCTCACAAGAGTGAGTGGCTCGCAGTGACTTGGATTTCTTTAGGTGGAGCATGTCCATCAATTCTGAGTTGGACATGGCTTTGTAAGTCAGGCAGAGATCAACTCTGAGTAAGTGATATGCCATTAAGTACAGCTGGAGTTTTTCCAGTCGGGCTGCATAGGACATATGTTTGAGGCCAGTAATCCACTTAGTGAGGTACTTTTGTGGTCTTTCCAGCTGTTGGAAGTGTCTTGTGAGGTACATCCAAAATGGGGCATTGTACTCTATGATAGGTCTGATGAGTAATGAGTAGAGGGGCACTATAACCTCTTTATTTCTAGATGTGAACCCTTTAGTAATTAGATGGGCTACATAGAAAGATTTCCTGACTACTCTGGCAATATGATTGTCAAAGGAGAGATTACTATCTACCTGGGTCCCCAGATCTCTTATTACCTCTTCTGTATTGAGGGGACTGCCACCTATGTGGTAATTCATGGGTGTTTTGTTTTACCCAAACGGGATGACTATGCATTTTTTGGCACTTAGCTTGAGACCATGACTTTGACACCAGGTGTCCGTCTCAGTAAGGCCCTTTTGGAGAATGTCCGTGTCAGCCGGAGAGTCAATTATGGCTCCCAGTTTGCAGTCATTGGCGAACTTGGTTAGCCATAGTCCTCCTGTGCTTGTCTGTACTTCTGAGAAATATATGCCGAACAGTAGGGGTCCCAGGAGCAAGCCTTGTGGGACACCACTTGTGACTGGTTTAGAGTCAGACCTGAAGCCCGCTATTCTTACTGTGTGAGTTCTCTCTGTAAGCCAGTTGGCAACCCATCTCATGACGTAGGGGTTTATGTTCAGGCTGGTGAGTCTTTCTATAATTCCTGAGTGGGGAAAGGTGGCAAAAGCCTTGGTGAGGTCAAGGTAGGCTGTGTGAACTACCTTCCCCTCATCTATGGCCTTGGTGAGTGTCTTGAAGAAGTCAACCAGGCTTAGTAGGCATGATCTGCCCTTAACAAAGCTGAACTGGGTCGGGTCAAGTGTTTGGAGGTTCCCAATGTCTTTGGTAATGAGTTTCATGATGATGCACTCCATAGTCTTGCAGACCAGGCTAGTCAGGCTTATGGGGCGATAGTTATCAGGGTCAGTTGTGGCCCCTCCTTTGTGGAGCAAAATAACCGTTGCTGTGCGGCATTCTATGGGCACATAGCCTGTGGAGAGGCTGAGGTTGAACAGTGTGTTTAGGTGCGGGGTTAGTTCATTCTGTAGTTTGTGCAAGACACAGCCTGGGACACCATCTGGCCCCATTGACACTGTGCTTTTGCCTTTTGAAAGGTCAGTTTTCACCTGTGCATCTGTGATTTCAGGGACACTACACTTTTCTGGTATTGCTGTGGGCCCTTTTAGGGGTAAGAGGGAGATGAAGTTTGCACTGAATCTATCTGCCAGGATGTTGGCAATATCAGTGGGTTCAGTATATTTTGTGCTATTTTGCACTAACTCAGAGCATATCTGTGAGTTGCCACTTAGATTCTTGACATAGCTAAAGAAGGCTTTGTGGTTATCTTTCAAATCCTTGGCTATTTTTCTTTCGAAGTTAGCCTTGGATGATTTTATGAGGGACCTTAGTTTCTTACTGATACTGATCAGGGATGTCTTTCCTTTTTGGGATTTGCTTTTTCTGAACTAGTTTCCTCCTTCTATTGTATAGCCTGTTTATGGCAGGGGTCCACCAGACTGGTTTCCTTCTCTTAGGGGAGTGAGTCTTGGTTTTGCTAGTGATGGCACGATCCATGCATCCTTATAGGTGCTCATAGAGTGCATTTGTAAAGGTTCCTGCATCTTGGACACTGTTATCCTTTAGCGTGGGGGCTATGAAACTTACCACCTCTGTCTTAAGTAAGGTGAAGTTTGCTATAGAAAAGTTTTTTCCTTGGTTGGAGGTGGTGGTGTGGTGTGGACATCCAGAGTGATTAGTTTATGGTCTGATCTAATTAGTGACGGGTTGACCTCCGGTGTGGAACACCTGTCTCCCATGTTGGTGATGACCAGGTCCAATATGTTTTTACCTCTGGTAGGGGAGTTTACCAGCTGATCCAGGGCATTTGAGTTGATAAATTCCAGGAAGCTCTGGACCTGGGAGTTTGTACTTGAGTAGTTTTCACAGTTAACAGTAGGGTAATTGAAATCGCCCAATATCAGGGTGTTCGGTAGGACCATCATGTTTTCCAGTGTCCCCAGAAAGGCAGAGTGGTGGTTCTGGGTCATAGAGGGTGATCTGTAGCAGGCCACAATTTGCATTGCAGATTTGCCTGTTGTTAGTTGCACATGGATGATCTCAGAGGTATCATGCTGCGCCACTAACCTGGAGATGTAGGTATCCTTGATGAATATGGATACACCCCCTCCTTTTGTGTTTTGGTCCATGTTCTTTGGCCGAAATGTGTGGTATGAGTTGTAGCCCGGAAGTGCTGGGGTGCTCTGTGGAGCCTTGAACCAAGTTTCAGTTACTGCGCAGATTTCGACGTTCTCCATACTGAGGAGTGCTTTGAGCACATGCATTTTGAGATTTAAATTCCTGGCATTGAGTAGCATAACCCTCATTTTTTATGTGTGCTGTTTACGGAGGTGGGTTTGACTTTTGAGCCTTGCCTAAAAAAAGGCACTATGGGGGCAGCAAGAGCTTTGGCCAGTATTTGAAAGCCTAGGGGTGACAATTGCAAGCTGTCTCTTGCAAAGCAATGAGGCCTGTCGAGCATGTCGTCCCAGGCTGATAGACACTGGATCCCCTTTGAATGACATCAGAAGCTTAGCCAATTGTTGAAATTGATAATTTTTTTCTTTATACTGCGGTATCATTCTTGGTGAAGGCAGGATGCTACTCAGAGTCAGGGTCATACCACCAAGGTTACATGATCAGAGAGCTCTTCCATGTCTCTTTTCATGTAGTCCAGGGAGGTATGTCTCAGGTCATTCACACAAACATGAACAGGTCATACTTGTACTTGTTCTGGAGTGACCTGAGTGCTTGTGTTATGTGGCAGATTCTGGCTTCCGACAGGCAGCTAACAGTAACCTTCTCCTTGTCCAGCCTAGTGAGTGGGACATCAGTGTGCCTGACTATAGAGTCGCCTATTACTAGTGTGTTAGGTATGTTATTTCACCTTAAGGGCTGTAATTGTGCAGCACACTGATTTTGTGTTTTATGTCTTGTCTGGTTTTTGACGGGAGGTGCAGGTTTTTTGGGTGTCTGCTTTGGAGGTCTGTTTTGCTTTTCCAGGTTTTTATTTAAAGCCTCAGAGTATGATTTTGTATATTTATGTGTATTTTGCCAGTGCTTGTTTAGTATGTCTATGTGAGGCTGGAGGTGTGGTGCAAGTGTTAACCTTCTTCTCATGACTGCCTGTTCCAGTCTTAGGTTTCATAGGTTCATACTAGGCTATCTGCCCGAGGGCATTTACAAGCCTAGCCCATCGTTTTGTGGCTTACGCCACCCTTTAGTATGGGGAACTATACCCATTATTTTGCTGTGCCTCTGTCGAGCAGTGACACTGAGGTAATCCCTGGGGTATATCTGCAATCTCCCATCCATTGGTCAAGATTTCTCTTGAACAAGGCCAGCGAGGTGCTCTGCCTCACATGTACCGGGATTTTGTTCCACAGCATAGGGAGTCTTTGGGTGATGAATCTATCCTCCAGCACGATCCTATTAATAGCCGTGTCAAGGTTTAAGTCTCCCGCCTTGTGGCTCTGATGGATCTAGATTTTTTGAGAAGCATATTCATCAAATCTGGGTTTGACATGGCCTTGTATGTTAGGCAAAGGTCACCTCTGAGCATGCGACTGAATAGAGCTGGAGTTCTTTCAGTCGGGCAGCATAGACAGATTTTTGAGACCCTTTATCCTTTTGGTGAGGAACTTTTGTGGCCTCTCCAGCTGCTGCAAGTGTCGGGTCAGATACATTCCGAATGGGGGCATTGTACTCAATCATTGGTCTGATGAGTGATGAGTAAAGGAGACTATGACCTCCTTGATCTAGATGAGAATCCCTTCATGATAAGGTGGGCAATGTAGAAGGTCTTCCTAACTACTTTAGCTACATGGGTGTCGAATGACAGACTACTATCAACCTGGGTCCCCAGGTCCCTGATAACTTCTTCTGTGCTCAGTGGATTGCCACCTATTTGGTAGCTAGGGGTAACCTTGTTTTTCCCGAAGGTATGACTATGCATTTTTGGCATTTAACTTTAGGCGTGGCTCTGGCACCAGTTATCCGTTCTGTGAGACCCTTCTGAAGGATATCTGTGTCAGATGTGTTTTCTACTATGGCGCCCAGTTTTAGCCTCCAGTTTAGCTATATAATTGCATCTCTCGCATATGTTAATGTTTTGTGGTAGGAGGAGAGGGTTGTCTGTGTACATGAGGCAGTTGTAACATTGCCTCAGGATACCCAGGTTCCAGCTGGACTGAAGAGTATACCTGAAATTGCCCTTTGGTCATGCCTGAATAGTAGGGTGAGATGCTGAGTCGCTTGGTTGGTGAGGGGTGAATAATGAGCCTTGCCCTGCTGGGCAATCAAGTGTCGGGGTATATTAGTGTTTGCTTAGGATGCTTTTAAGTGCTTAGGTTGAGAGTTAGACTACTTTCAAGGGAAAAACTGAAGAGGAGACTTGGTGGAGCAGGGATAATTTAGCCCTAGCTAATCGGGCGCTGCCTGACGTGCAAAACCATGCAAATGCATTTTTACAGCAGGGAAATGAAAGAGAGAGAAATTAGCCCAAAATGGCCTATAAACTACTAACTTCTAGGCTAGAACCACTCCTCCAGGGACAGATGGCTGCTCAAAGCTCCCTCTCTTACAAATGAACAGAGAAACCTCCTCTATCCAAGTAAAGTATGGGCAACTCGGAAAATTGTAACACAGCCCTAAATTCAGCACTAGCCTGAAAACTGGACTATACTAGCTTAGAAAGGTGGGAAACAAGGACAATTTTTTTTGAAAAGATAAGGCAAAAACAGTAAGAAATACACTTAAAACAGCTTTAAATGACTACAAACAGTAAAAATACACTTAAAACAGCTTTAAATGACTATAAACAATCAGAAAAGGCTTTTAAACAAATTACCCATTTAACCAGTAAAAAAAAATCTCAAAACTGAGCCCTGTTCCTGTAGTCTTCAATCAGACAAGTTCTAACTACATACTCCTGCCACTGGGGTGCAGGGGAACATTCTCCAAAAAAGAAGGCCTGGATTAGTGCTCAAGTTATACAAACAAAGCTAGATTCAGCAGGCCTGGATCTAGTCTATGCTACAGCAAGCAAGGCACACCAATTTCAGTAAGGAACAGTTCAAATATGCAGGCACTATAAGCCTTTAACCAGAAATTCCCTGCTCAGAAGGGCAGAGTCCAGCCTCTCCTCCCATAAGAATGCAGACCACAAACTTTCTTAATGTAAACTAACTGGCCTGGAAGCCCAAGTGCTTAAACCAGAACTAATACACTTTTAGAATAACAGACACTGAGCCTTCAATCAGCAGTTCCCAACTTAGAAGGATGTAAGCTACCTGTCCTGCCACAACAGTGCAGACCACAAACCTTCTTAATGTAAAACAACTGGTCTGAAGCCCAAGTGCTTAAACCAAAAGGCTTAGAATGATAGTTACACCAAGCAGTAATAAATACAATTGAGTACTTTTAAAATGACGCAAAAGCAAAATAAAGTAGGAAGAAACACAAATACAGCAAAAGCAGATGAAAAAAGTTCACTTTTTTTTTTTTTTGAGTGAGCAAATGAGATGGGCCCAGGAGGAGTATCCAAATGCAAATTTACAAGAGGAGCGGGCAGTTTTTAAAGCCACCAAGATTAACACCAAAACAAAAGCAGGGAGGGTGGGTGCGGAACTAACTGAAAAAACAGAGACACAATTTCAGCTAGATACTAACTGAAAAAACAGAGCCACAACTTCCAGCTAGGTAGCACTCAATGCAGCATAAATAAATCACTTTAAATGCTGTATTATTTGAAAAAAGTGCAGATAAATATTTACTTAAATTCACTTATACATCCAGTTGATTTGATTCCATGTAGGTCTTAGCTGGCCAAAGCTCAGAGTTTAAGCATTAAGTTATGAGCATCTCTGAGTGTTCAGTCAAGGTCTGATCTATCTCTTTGTTGTAATTTTCATAAACAAATTCATTTTTCAACCTTTTGTAGGTCTGTCAGTATTAACTCTAAGCCATTGATTGGCATGTCTGCTTTGCTGCCTCATGCTACAGCCATTTTCTCAGGGCTCCTTATCCTGAATACCAGTGTGGGCCGTGATTCTGTCCCTGCTGATCTTGCTGGAGGAGAATCCTTTGATTTTTGGACCCTCCTGAAGTATTCTTTTTATTCTGTAATAGTCAAGTGTGCAAAATTATAATACACAACACAGGAGTGTTGACTACTCTAAGCTAGCCTTCAGTATCTTTTAACTTTAAAGTAATCGTTTTCTAGCTGTCTGCCATACCATAACTCCCTACACTCCCCCACCTTCTTGCCATTTTGGTAAGTCTGCTTTGTAGGTTCTCTACTAGACTTGTATTATTCTTAAGTTACAAGTTGCAGTATTCTAGTTCATTTGGCAAAAACACAGCCCCTGCTGATTACCACATCAACGGCAACCCCCTAAGCAGACAACCTGTAGTGAGAGACCTGGGTACTCAGGTTGACAATAATCTCACATTCAACCATCATGTGGCTGCGGTGATCAGAAAAGCCTTTTACTTAGTTCATCTCATAAGTAAAGGGATTGCATCCAGAAAAAAGGTTATTACCTGTCTGTACTCCTCCTTCATTAGACCTATAATTGAGTATAACGCCCCATTTGGTATGTACCTCTCCAAACACCTGCAACAACAGGAAAGGCCACAGAAATACTTCACAAAGAGAATACATGGCCTCCAACACCTGTCCTATGCAGACATGCTTAAATCACTATTACTGTACTCAGTATAATACAGATTGCTCAGAGGTGATCTGCGTCTCGCCTACAAGGCAATATCAGACCCTGCTCTATTAGAGATGCTCCATATCCATAAGTCTTACTCCTCGCACATTACCTGTTTGATGGGCCTAAATCTAATATGTGACATCAACAAAACCTGCTGGAGAGACAGGTTTGTCTCCCAGAGGCAGACCCTATCTCTGAAATAGACTTCCCATACATGTCAAACAGAGTACTTCGCAGACCCTCTTCAAGCGCAACCTTGATGAGTGGATGGGAATCCACAAATTGACAGGGGCAACAGGTGCTGACTGAGGTTTCTTTTTTGGGGAAAAATTCTTGGCTAGGCTTGTAAGGGCCCCAGGGCCATTAGCCTTGTAAACTCCTATGATCCTATGATCCTGTTGCCATCAATGTGATGTTGACACTGCAGGGACTGTATATGAGCCTTGAGCAAGGTACTGGCTATGTACTCATTTGTATGCAGGCAGTAAATTAGGTGGAAACACTGCAAGGACTGCTTGTAAGTGGTTACTTAAAACTGACAGCATATAAACAGTATGTATTCACTGGGTTACATGCTGTTAACATAAATAATGTAAATGGCTACTAAGCAAGCTATGGAAAGCACAAGATGGTATGCAGGCAGTGACAAAACAGGAGCTGCATATGAACAGTGAGGTAAGTGGCTGATGCTGTACACACTGTACACAGACAACAAAGGGAGTCTCCAATCAGTGAGTTAGAAAATGTGCCCAGGCTATATGTAGGCACTGAGTTAGACATTGACAGTTCGGTGTTTGTAGGCAAAGGGATACCAACTATGGGTCACTCGGTTCCTTTTCTACTGAAATCAACTTGCAACAAAACCATAAAAAAGGAATATTTCTTCAACACATCAGCACAATTATGTAGACTGTAAGTACTTGCAAATAGTTAAAATTAAAACTAATATGTTACAAAAGTAGATGCAAATAGAGGATTCTATAATTTACAACTTTTCTTGGATCATATCATATTAAACTTCCATGTACCCAACCTATATAGCCTGGTCACAGTGACTTCACATGGAGAAATCAACTGTATAATAGAAACAGGTAACACTTTAATGTTGAGTTAATAAGAAATATGAAAAATGCTAAAACTAATTATAATTAATCTGCTTCTCTACCTAATAAATGCTTTGTATTCTAAATATGGGCTCAAACTAAATTCTAAAAATAGTAGTATCATCATTTTTAGTACACAATCCCTCCATTACAGTGTTAAGACAACAAATCTCTACAAATTGAAAATGTAATTCAGAACCTATGTACTTGGATTGAGAACTCCCTCTTGTTTGACTACCATATAACAATGGTGGTCAGAAAATCATTTTATTTTACCCAACTAATTACCAAAGTCTAAAGAATTAATCATCTCCTTATACTCAGGATTGATCAGACAAATTATAAAGTACAACACACCCTTTGGGATGTATCTCACTAAACATATCAAACAATTAGGAAAACCACAAAGGTTCCTGATCAAAATTATCACAGGCCTAAAGCCACAGAGCTGCCAGGAGAGGCCATATTATGACCTTACATTATTACAAATGATATAGCAGTGACATTTAAATGTAACTACATATCCAGTGATCTATGCATCTGTTTCTTTATTAAGTGTCTGATATAGTTTTAAGGACAGATCTCTGTCTCACTTAGTGTATCACTGGAAACCCAATTGTCCTGGAACTCCTGTTTCTCCTCAACTCCAACATTTCCACCAATACTGTATCCAGGGGGCCTAAACCTTCACCAGCAGATAAATAAAATGCGATGGAGGGATAAGTTTATAACCCACAGCTTCCCAAACATATGTAATAAGCCTCCACTCTATGTTAAGCAGTGTGACTCTCTCTTAAACTAGATGATTGGATGGGTATCTACAAATTTACTCCAGGACTGACCAGTATGGCCCTGCCTGGGGGAGTGTACTGGCTACATAAAAATGGTCATGAAACTCGATTGTCTTGGAATAGCTATGAATCCATAATCTGCACAGCATTACAGTAAGTACTAAATGTAGCTTCTGTAGTGAATCTTATAGCTGAGTGATAAACTTATTTTAACCTTTGCAGGTCACCAGCTGAAAAGCAAAAAAAAAAAAAAAAAAATGAACAATAATATGATAAAAATTTTAATTCTTGGGCCTTTATTTGTTATATAAAATGTTGAAAAACACTGGAAAAATTACTTCCGTACAGAAGCTGAGGTATGAAATGATCCTAAGAAAATTTTTAAATAAAATAAAATCCCCTAAAAGAGAAAATGCCATTTTTTGCCAATGCAGATTCTACTTTCTTCTGGCTTTTTATAATTTAAGTTGCTTTTTGACTTGATGATTACTTTGCCCCCTTTTTTATTTATACATCTTTGTCAAATCACATATAAAATATATTCTAAATTATATTCCCTTTTGCCACATGATAATCTATCAACCTTATTTGGTCCTTATATTTAAGCCTTGTTGCCCTCTACAATCAGTTTCTGCCCACTGTGCCTTCTATACCTTCCTGGGAGTTATTCCTATTGGCAAAATATACTTTTTCTAAGGAATCATGCTTTCATTCCTTAACATCTGCACCTTCTGGTCTAACTCCAAGTGCGGCATCTTCCAGTTCCTTAAATCTTTGTTCATCCTTTCTACTTGGAACGTTTGATATTAAAATATTCTACCATGGGACCAATCCATACCCCTAAATATTTCAGTTTGATTTCTCCCCAGTGTTCTGGAAAACCATCAGTCTCGTTGAGCTTAATATATAATTCACCATTATTGCCCCAGTTTTCTCTGTGATTATTTTATAAGCTGAAAATTTACCAAAAATTTAAAGAATTTCAAACAACTTTACTAAAGCCTTTATATGGCTCTTTGACTTAGATGAAATAGCACAAGCATAGGCGTCAGTTTTATGCTCTTGTTGCCCAACCTGTTACCTTTAATTTCCACAGCTCATATGGCTTCTGCTAGTGGCCCGAAATATAACACTAACAATGACAGAGGGCATCCCTGCCTTGTACCTCTTAATATTTCAAAATCTTAGGATACTCCAAGATGCATTTTTATTTTGGCAGTTTTATTATTGTATATGGAAAAGATTAGCTTCACGAAATTGTCCTCAAATCCAAATTTTATTAGACATTTTTAGGTACCACTATTATGTTTTATAAAATAACTTTTGATACCCAGACTCAGTAGAATAGCTCTCCTAAATCAGCTGGAATGCTTTATAATTAATGTCATTCTCATTATGTTGTCAAATGTATGCCTTTCACAAAAATCCATGTGAAAGAAAGTCTTTTTTGATCTGGCCTAAAGTAATACATTTAATTTCAGCTTCATACTATGAATGACAGTGGCTAAAATAATACCATGTTCATGTGTGGGATAAAGATGCTCCAATCTAAGTGACAAGCAGGAAAGTCCATGCAATTTACTGTTCCTCAAAGCTGCTGGTTATTGTAAACTTCTTATCCTTTAATATTGTAAAATTTATCTCTGCCTTTTACTTTCTACCATGTTTTCATTTCATAAAACGTCTTTGCATGAATTCCCATTATTTTTAACTCGTGAAACATGAATAGTGTGCTCATATTATTATCATAGAATTATTTCTGTTCAACGCAATATTGTTACATGCAAATTTAATTACTTTTGTATATCACCAAATTTTCATATAAGAATTTAGTCATTTGCTTAGATCCATTCAATATTAATTGGATGGTACACTGCTGAACATTACCAAAGCTTGATTTTACAAGGCTTGTACATAAAATAATGTTAGCTTTTTACAATCTGTTAGCACTTTGCTCCCAGCCTCATTTAAATTATGTTTCTAAACCACAGACAAATTGGAATCTTATATAATTTCTTTATTTTAAATCACTCACTTCCACATCAGCATTTTAGAATATATAGCTCACATGTTATTACATAAACAGTTTTTACCACCCTAAAGTAATGCGAGTTCACTTCAATTTATTTTAAATTTACTGTATATCTATTTACACCATAACTGACCAGTACAGTTTACTAATCAATCTGTACTTCCAAAATAGACCTGCCTTGCAAATATCTTGAGGGTTGGCATACTGTCTATAGATTTCTGTCCACTTGTCTCAATCCCACACCTCAATTTCTTCTGGTGCGCTGGCCCTTCAGATTGCTATAGTACATCTGCAGGTCTACCCTCTAACAAGTATCAGTTCTTGAGAGTCTAAGAAAATCCACTAGAAAGTTGCATTCTGAAGTAAGCTGTATAGAGAATTTTAAATCTGACCCACTGCTATTTACATAGCCTAATTGTTGGAAGATGTTTTGCACTTTTTTTGTCTATTGGTGGCCGAGAAATCATTATCTATAAAAATTCTAGCATCTCCCAAGTTATACATAACTACTGGCTTCCAAATCCTGGTCAAAATCTCTTTTTTTATTGTAAACATCTCAAACCACACCGAGGTATGTGCTGGTTTGTCATTATAGTGAGAATGTGGACTTTGGATTATTACCCTGAGTACTTGCTCTATGGGCATTGAATCCTCTGGGATACCAATCCACCTGCCTAGATGTTGTACAACAACCTCACAGTTTCTTCCTTCCATGTTCTCTGAGACCCTGGTCAGCCTCAAACTTTTCTGTCTCAGTCTATCCTCCATATTTGTCACTCTTTCTGAAAACTCATCCACTTTGGTTGCCATGTCTACAAATTTGTCTTTTTAAAGTGGTATTTGTGTAGTGTTATAGGTTCATAGGTAGGTACTAGGCTATCTGCCCGAGGGCATTTGTAAGCCTAGTCAGAATGTGTCAGCTTTCGCTGTCCTGTTGATTAATTAACTGAGCTTCTGTCAAGAAGAGCCAATGAAGTAATCCCAGGGGTGTATTTTCTGTTACCCATCCACTCATCAAGGTTTCTCTTGAAGAGTGTTAGTGAGGGGCTCTGCCTAATGTAGTTAGGAATTTTGTTCCAAAGCATGGGGAGTCTCTGTGACAGGAATCTATCCCTCCAGCATGTTCTATTTATTGTTGTGGTGAGGTTTAGCTCACTAGAGTGAGTGGCTCGCAGTGACTTGGATTTCTTTAGGTGGAGCATGTCCATCAATTCTGAGTTGGACATGGCTTTGTAAGTCAGGCAGAGATCAACTCTGAGTAAGTGATATGCCATTAAGTACAGCTGGAGTTTTTCCAGTCAGGCTGCATAGGACATATGTTTGAGGCCAGTAATCCTCTTAGTGAGGTACTTCTGTGGTCTTTCCAGCTGTTGAAAGTGTCTTGTGAGGTACATCCAAAATGGGGCATTGTACTCTATGATAGGTCTGATGAGTGATGAGTAGAGGGACACTATAACCTCTTTATTTCTAGATGTGAACACTTTAGTAATTAGATGGGCAACATAGAAAAATTTCCTAACTACTCTGGCAATATGATTGTCAAAGGAGGGATTACTATCTACCTGGGTCCCCAGATCTCTTATTACCTCTTCTGTATTAAGGGGACTGCCACCTATGTGGTAATTCATGGGTGTTTTGTTTTTCCCAAACGGGATGACTATGCATTTTTTGGCACTTAGCTTGAGACCATGACTTTGACACCAGGTGTCCGTCTCAGTAAGGCCCTTTTGGAGAATGTCCGTGTCAGCCGGAGAGTCAGTTATGGCTCCCAGTTTACAGTCATTGGCGAACTTGGTTAGCCATAGTCCTCCTGTGTTTGCCTGTACTTCTGAGAAATATATGCCGAACAGTAGGGGTCCCAGGACCAAGCCTTGTGGGACACCACTTGTGATTGGTTTAGAGTTGGACCTGAAGCTCGCTATTCTTACCGTGTGAGTTCTGTCTGTAAGCCAGTTGGCAACCCATCTCATGACGTAGGGGTTTATGTTCAGGCTGGTGAGTCTTTCTATAATTCCTGAGTGGGGAAAGGTGGCAAAAGCCTTGGTGAGGTCAAGGTAGGCTGTGTGAACTACCTTCCCCTCATCTATGGCCTTGGTGACTGTCTCAAAGAAGTCAACCAGGCTTAGTAGGCGTGATCTGCCCTTAACAAAGCTGAACTGGGTCGGGTCAAGTGTTTGGAGGTTCCCAATGTCTTTGTTAATGAGTTCCATGATGATGCACTCCATAGCCTTGCAGACCAGGCTAGTCAGGCTTATGGGGTGATAGTTACCAGGGTCAGTTGTGGCCCCTCCTTTGTGGAGCGGAATAGCCATTGCTGTGCGGCATTCTATGGGCACGTAGCCTGTGGAGAGGCTGAGGTTGAATAGTGTGTTTAGGTGCAGGGTTAGTTCATTCTGTAGTTTGTGCAAGACACAGCCTGGGAACCATCTGGCCCCATTGACACTGTGCTTTTGGCTTTTGAAAGGTCAGTTTTCACCTGTGCATCTGTGATTTCTGGGACACTACACTTTTCTGGTATTGCTGTGGGCCCTTTTAGGGGTAAGAGGGGGATGAAGTTTGCAATGAATCTATCTGCCAGGATGTTGGCAATATCAGTGGGTTCAGTATATTTTGTGCTATTTTGCACTAGCTCAGAGCATATCTGTGAGTTGCCACTTAGATTCTTGACATAGCTAAAGAAGGCTTTGTGGTTATCTTTCGAATCCTTGGCTATTTTTCTTTCGAAGTTAGCCTTGGATGATTTTATGAGGGACCTTAGTTTCTTACTGATACTGATCAGGGATGTCTTTCCTTCTTGGGATTTGCTTTTTTTCTGAACTAGTTTCCTCCTTCTATTGTATAGCCTGTTTATGGCAGGGGTCCACCAGACTGGTTTCCTTCTTTTAGGGGAGTGAGTCTTGGTTTTGCTAGTGATGGCACGATCCATGCATCCTTATAGGTGCTCATAGAGTGCATTTGTAAAGGTTCCTGCATCTTGGACACTGTTATCCTTTAGCGTGGGGGCTGTGAAACTTACCACCTCTGTCTTAAGTAAGGTGAAGTTTGCTATAGAAAAGTTTTTTCTTTGGTTGAAGGTGGTGGTGTGGTGTGGACATCCAGAGTGATTAGTTTATGGTCTGATCTAATTAGTGACAGGTTGACCTCCGGTGTGGAACACCTGTCTCCCATGTTGGTGATGACCAGGTCCAATATGTTTTTACCTCTGGTAGGGGAGTTTACCAGCTGATCCAGGGCATTTGAGTTGATAAATTCCAGGAAGCTCTGGACCTGGGAGTTTGTACTGGAGTAGTTTTCCCAGTTAACGGTAGGGTAATTGAAATCACCAAATATCAGGGTGTTCGGTAGGACCATCATGTTTTCCAGTGTCTCCAGAAAGGCAGAGTGGTGGTCCTGGGTCATAGAGGGTGATCTGTAGCAGGCCACAATTTGCATTGCAGATTTGCCTGATGTTAGTTGCACATGGATGATCTCAGAGGTATCATGCTGCGCCACTAACCTGGAGATGTAGGTATCCTTGATGAATATGGATACACCCCCTCCTTTTGTGTTTTGGTCCATGTTCTTTGGCCGAAATGTGTGGTATGAGTTGTAGCCCGGAAGTGCTGGGGTGCTCTGTGGAGCCTTGAACCAAGTTTCAGTTACTGCGCAGATTTCGACGTTCTCCATACTGAGGAGTGCTTTGAGCACATGCATTTTGAGATTTAAATTCCTGGCATTGAGTAGCATAACCCTCATTTTTTATGTGTGCTGTTTACGGAGGTGGGTTTGACTTTTGAGCCTTGCCTAAAAAAAGGCACTATGGGGGCAGCAAGAGCTTTGGCCAGTATTTGAAAGCCTAGGGGTGACAATTGCAAGCTGTCTCTTGCAAAGCAATGAGGCCTGTCGAGCATGTCGTCCCAGGCTGATAGACACTGGATCCCCTTTGAATGACATCAGAAGCTTAGCCAATTGTTGAAATTGATAATTTTTTTCTTTATACTGCGGTATCATTCTTGGTGAAGGCAGGATGCTACTCAGAGTCAGGGTCATACCCGCCTGGGTTACATGATCAGAGAGCTCTTCCATGTCTCTTTTCATGTAGTCCAGGGAGGTATGTCTCAGGTCATTCACACAAACATGAACAGGTCATACTTGTACTTGTTCTGGAGTGACCTGAGTGCTTGTGTTATGTGGCAGATTCTGGCTTCCGACAGGCAGCTAACAGTAACCTTCTCCTTGTCCAGCCTAGTGAGTGGGACATCAGTGTGCCTGACTATAGAGTCGCCTATTACTAGTGTGTTAGGTATGTTATTTCACCTTAAGGGCTGTAATTGTGCAGCACACTGATTTTGTGTTTTATGTCTTGTCTGGTTTTTGACGGGAGGTGCAGGTTTTTTGGGTGTCTGCTTTGGAGGTCTGTTTTGCTTTTCCAGGTTTTTATTTAAAGCCTCAGAGTATGATTTTGTATATTTATGTGTATTTTGCCAGTGCTTGTTTAGTATGTCTATGTGAGGCTGGAGGTGTGGTGCAAGTGTTAACCTTCTTCTCATGACTGCCTGTTCCAGTCTTAGGTTTCATAGGTTCATACTAGGCTATCTGCCCGAGGGCATTTACAAGCCTAGCCCATCGTTTTGTGGCTTACGCCACCCCTTTAGTATGGGGAACTATACCCATTATTTTGCTGTGCCTCTGTCGAGCAGTGACACTGAGGTAATCCCTGGGGTATATCTGCAATCTCCCATCCATTGGTCAAGATTTCTCTTGAACAAGGCCAGCGAGGTGCTCTGCCTCACATGTACCGGGATTTTGTTCCACAGCATAGGGAGTCTTTGGGTGATGAATCTATCCTCCAGCACGTCCTATTAATAGCCGTGTCAAGGTTTAAGTCTCCCGCCTTGTGGCTCTGATGGATCTAGATTTTTGAGGTGAAGCATATTCATCAAATCTGGGTTTGACATGGCCTTGTATGTTAGGCAAAGGTCACCTCTGAGCAGCGGTGGCGACTGAATAGAGCTGGAGTTCTTTCAGTCGGGCAGCATAGGACAGATTTTTGAGACCCTTTATCCTTTTGGTGAGGAACTTTTGTGGCCTCTCCAGCTGCTGCAAGTGTCGGGTCAGATACATTCCGAATGGGGCATTGTACTCAATCATTGGTCTGATGAGTGATGAGTAAAGGAGACTATGACCTCCTTGATCTAGATGAGAATCCCTTCATGATAAGGTGGGCAATGTAGAAGGTCTTCCTAACTACTTTAGCTACATGGGTGTCGAATGACAGACTACTATCAACCTGGGTCCCCAGGTCCCTGATAACTTCTTCTGTGCTCAGTGGATTGCCACCTATTTGGTAGCTAGGGGTAACCTTGTTTTTCCCGAAGGGTATGACTATGCATTTTTTGGCATTTAACTTTAGGCCGTGGCTCTGGCACCAGTTATCCGTTTCTGTGAGACCCTTCTGAAGGATATCTGTGTCAGATGTGTTTTCTACTATGGCGCCCAGTTTTAGCCTCCAGTTTAGCTATATAATTGCATCTCTCGCATATGTTAATGTTTTGTGGTAGGAGGAGAGGGTTGTCTGTGTACATGAGGCAGTTGTAACATTGCCTCAGGATACCCAGGTTCCAGCTGGACTGAAGAGTATACCTGAAATTGCCCTTTGGTCATGCCTGAATAGTAGGGTGAGATGCTTAGTCGCTTGGTTGGTGAGGGGTGAATAATGAGCCTTGCCCTGCTGGGCAATCAAGTGTCGGGGTATATTAGTGTTTGCTTAGGATGCTTTTTAAGTGCTTAGGTTGAGAGTTAGACTACTTTCAAGGGAAAAACTGAAGAGGAGACTTGGTGGAGCAGGGATAAATTTAGCCCTAGCTAACCGGCGCTGCCTGGACGTGCAAAACCATGCAAATGCATTTTTTACAGCAGGGAAATGAAAGAGAGAGAAATTAGCCCAAAATGGCCTATAAACTACTAACTTCTAGGCTAGAACCACTCCTCCAGGGACAGATGGCTGCTCAAAGCTCCCTCTCTTACAAATGAACAGAGAAACCTCCCTCTATCCAAGTAAAGTATGGGCAACTCGGAAAATTGTAACACAGCCCTAAATTCAGCACTAGCCTGAAAACTGGACTATACTAGCTTAGAAAGGTGGGAAACAAGGACAATTTTTTTTGAAAAGATAAGGCAAAAACAGTAAGAAATACACTTAAAACAGCTTTAAATGACTACAAACAGTAAAAATACACTTAAAACAGCTTTAAATGACTATAAACAATCAGAAAAGGCTTTTAAACAAATTACCCATTTAACCAGTAAAAAAAAATCTCAAAACTGAGCCCTGTTCCTGTAGTCTTCAATCAGACAAGTTCTAACTACATACTCCTGCCACTGGGGTGCAGGGGAACATTCTCCAAAAAAGAAGGCCTGGATTAGTGCTCAAGTTATACAAACAAAGCTAGATTCAGCAGGCCTGGATCTAGTCTATGCTACAGCAAGCAAGGCACACCAATTTCAGTAAGGAACAGTTCAAATATGCAGGCACTATAAGCCTTTAACCAGAAATTCCCTGCTCAGAAGGGCAGAGTCCAGCCTCTCCTCCCATAAGAATGCAGACCACAAACTTTCTTAATGTAAACTAACTGGCCTGAAGCCCAAGTGCTTAAACCAGAACTAATACACTTTTAGAATAACAGACACTGAGCCTTCAATCAGCAGTTCCCAACTTAGAAGGATGTAAGCTACCTGTCCTGCCACAACAGTGCAGACCACAAACCTTCTTAATGTAAAACAACTGGTCTGAAGCCCAAGTGCTTAAACCAAAAGGCTTAGAATGATAGTTACACCAAGCAGTAATAAATACAATTGAGTACTTTTAAAATGACGCAAAAGCAAAATAAAGTAGGAAGAAACACAAATACAGCAAAAGCAGATGAAAAAAGTTCACTTTTTTTTTTTTTTGAGTGAGCAAATGAGATGGGCCCAGGAGGAGTATCCAAATGCAAATTTACAAGAGGAGCGGGCAGTTTTTAAAGCCACCAAGATTAACACCAAAACAAAAGCAGGGAGGGTGGGTGCGGAACTAACTGAAAAAACAGAGACACAATTTCCAGCTAGATACTAACTGAAAAAAACAGAGCCACAACTTCCAGCTAGGTAGCACTCAATGCAACGCAAATAAATCACTTTAAATGCTGTATTATTTGAAAAAAGTGCAGATAAATATTTACTTAAATTCACTTATACATCCAGTTGATTTGATTCCATGTAGGTCTTAGCTGGCCAAAGCTCAGAGTTTAAGCATTAAGTTATGAGCATCTCTGAGTGTTCAGTCAAGGTCTGATCTATCTCTTTGTTGTAATTTTCATAAACAAATTCATTTTTCAACCTTTTGTAGGTCTGTCAGTATTAACTCTAAGCCATTGATTGGCATGTCTGCTTTGCTGCCTCATGCTACAGCCATTTTCTCAGGGCTCCTTATCCTGAATACCAGTGTGGGCCGCATTCTCTGTCCCTGCTGATCTTGCTGGAGGAGAATCCTTTGATTTTTGGACCCTCCTGAAGTATTCTTTTTATTCTGTAATAGTCAAGTGTGCAAAATTATAATACACAACACAGGAGTGTTGACTACTCTAAGCTAGCCTTCAGTATCTTTAACTTTAAAGTAATACGTTTTCTAGCTGTCTGCCATACCATAACTCCCTACACTCCCCCACCTTCTTGCCATTTTTGGTAAGTCTGCTTTGTAGGTTCTCTACTAGACTTGTATTATTCTTAAGTTACAAGTTGCAGTATTCTAGGCTGAGCTATACTAGTTCATTTGCAGTCAGAGGAAAACCCGTGTGTCTACATATCCACTTACCTTACACTGCATCCCAACATTTTGTTGGCCTTCAGTACAGCACTTTCACAATACTATACAGAATTACTCTTGTGGATAACCCAAGATGTCCTTCCATATCACTGTTGCAGTATTCCTTACATTAAGGCTCCCCTGTCAAGGGTAGCCTGACATATTGCCAGTATAGCAAAGGTTGTAATAGGAACGTCGTACATCACAAGTATGCTCCTTGTGCATGGTGTATGGGGTAAAAGTGATGTGCAGACATGCCTTACTCAGAACTTCTTTGCTGCCTGTCCAAATGCCATCTCTGATCATCAGTCTGAATGCTCTTTTGTCTGCTGGTTGCCAAGCCATTTTCAGATAAGTGCCCTGTTGGGGATTTTCTTCTTATCTATTTTTTTGTGGTTGTTGGATTACATGTCATCCAGAAAGGAGAAATGCCAGTGTGGGAGACAGATTCCCCATAAGGACCTTCATGAGCACTGTTTGTTTTGCATAGGTGTTTCTCACAATCATACATCATGTCCTATTTTCCAAGCATTTGTTCATAAAACTTTGCATAGTCATCTCTCCTCTTTAACTATTTACCTAGAGAACCCACATCTTAAACTGTTGGCTCAGAGTACAATGGCAGAATTGTCCCAGCTTGAGGGTCAGCCGTCCTTGAAAAAAAAGGCCAAGAATGTTCAATCAGATTCCTCTGTTGTAACACCGCCACCGGACTTCTCTCAAGGCTGGGGAAAGCCCAGAGGTTTGCCTAGTTCATCAGTCACATGCCTCTGCAGCGACCATTTCGAGTTGGGCATGGACAGTTTCTCACACATCCTTGGAGGCTGTGCAGAAAAATCTGTTTCATATGTTCAGGGGGAACCACAGCTGATTATATCTGAAGGGCCCAGGGTTATTCTGCAGATTCTTGTTAGGGAGGTGATTCCCACTATGAGATTGAGTGTTGGTAGGGGGTGCAAACTGCCTTAGATATTTAGGGCTGATGTCCCTTTGAAAAAGGAGCAGAAGACTAAGCCTATTTCCCGTGCCCCTAAGCATCCTCAGCAAGGATGTCAGGATTTCATACATGGTCTGTTTAATGCTCTTATGGCTTTGAAGCCCCTTCGGGAAGTTTCTGTTCCTCCCCCCACCAGTCTTCTACTCCCCTAAAGAAGCCTAGGAGCAGGATTTTTCTGATCAGGGAGTATATTCTGATGAAGATTCTTTGGAATAGTCCTCCCAGATTCCCTCTTCTTTGTACTATGGTTCTGAGGAAGAGGATTCTATTAGTCTAAATTCTCTTTTGAGGAGATTTTCTTTGGAGATACTCCTTCCCGTATGATTGAGTTATTCAAATGGGACTGTATCCTGGTTTCTAATGTTGAGAAGCGGTATTATGACCAACTTCAATGGGATCTCCTAAGCCCTCTGCTGTCCCTCCTGTTCTAGTTGCCTTGTTAGACACCTTTTCCACTGCTTCTCAGGCTCCTAATTTCCAGCACCCTGGTCCTAAAAAAAACAGGTTTTATAAGGTACCTGTTGACTGTAAATTTCTTTACAAGTGTCCCTCTTCTCACCCTCCTGTTATTTCTGTTTCTCCTGATAAACCTTCCAAGCTTTTACCTTCTTCTAAGCTGCTTCCCTCTGACGAGGACATCAGAACCATAGAATGATTGGGTAAGAAGGTGTACATTGCTACTACACTGGCATTTTGGGCTGTGAATTACCAGACCCATATGAGCAGGTATGTTTTGGCCCCTCTTTCTCAGGCTTTTCAAGTTGTTTCAGATCTTTCTGATTCTGAGGGGAAGGCTTCGCCCTCTGCTTGTTGGGGTCTTCTTCCCAAGTAGCTCACCATTCTGTTAAATGTAGGTATGATACAGCTGATGCCTCTTCTAGAGCTGCTGCCTTTGGTTCTGTGTTAAGGAGGTATTCCTGGCTTTGCCTTCACCCTCTGACTGATGATACTTAGTCAAAGCTGATGGATGCGCCTCTTAACAATAAAAATCTCTTTGGTTCTGCAGTTGTTGTGCTTTTTTAAGTCTCTTCAAGAAAAGGGTAAGGCTGTGCAGGAATTAAAGCATATTTTTGTTTCCCCTGCTAGCAAATTTCATAAGAATTATCCAACCAAGTCTGCCTTTGTTTGTAGTTAGTCTTGCTCTCCTCCCGAGGGGAAAAATGGTGTTGGAAGGGCTCCTCTTGTTAAGTCTACTCAGACTCCTATTGCTCAGAAGCCTTCTTTACCAGAGAAGCCAGGTTCTGTCTGCCTGTCTTCTTCCTTCCCTTCTAAACCAAATTCCTCCGTCTCTTCATCTTTCCCTGTCTCTTCCCAACTGGCTAAGGATCACTCAGGATTCTTGTGTTCTATTCATCATTCATCAGGGGTATTACATGGTTTGGAAATCCCTTTCCCCATTTTTTTACATTCCTCAACCTCCTCAGGAACAGCTGCCCTTTTTGCTAAATGTTCTCCAGAGCCTTTTATTTCAAGGAACCATCCAAGCAGTTTCTGCTCCTCAAAAGGGGAAGGGGTTTTATTCCAGAATGTTTCTGGTTCCCAGGAAAGAAGGCACTGGGAGACCTATTCTGGATCTTTCCAAGCTCTTCACCTTTTTGAAGGTTTCTTCATTTCAGATGCTATCCCTTCAAACCGTATTTCCTCTTCTTCTATCTCAGGCTTCCCTAGTCTTTCTGGATCTCAAGGATGCCTATCTCCATATTCCTATTCACCCCCTTTTTTTACATTTCTGTGTTTCTTCCTTGCATTTTCAGTTCTTTGCTTTATCCTTTGGCCTCTCTACTGCCCTAAGGGTCTTCACCAAATGTCTTGCTCCTGTGATTGCCTTTTGCAGGATGAGGGAAAAACAGATTTATCCTTATCCGGATGATCTGCTTATTGCGGCTTAGTCACCAGAGATTTTGCTTCTTTGCTTCAACATCTTCAGTATGCAGTTTGTCTGCCACAAAGCCTAGTGCTTGCAGTGAATTTTCAAAAATCCTTCCTGACTCCTTCTTAGGCTCATGCTTTTCTTGGGCAGGCTCCAGACCATTCCTATGCTTGGCTTTCCTGCCTCTTCCTAAGGCTTTCACTACCTTGTCCCTCTGGTCTCAATTACAGACAGGGAGTTTCTGAAGGCTCTGTGATCCATGGCTTCCACCATTTCTATGCTTCCTCTTGTCAGGTGTCATATGAGAAAGCTACAGTGGTTCATAAAGTCAGTCTGGCTTCAATATTTTCATCTTTTGGACTTTCCAAGTCCTCTTCTTCCATGCCTAAAGTCAGAGCTTCATTGGTGGATTCATCAACTATCCCTCAACCCAGGGCTTCTTTTTCATCCTGCAGTTCCCACTCAGGAGCTCTTTTCAGATGTCTCAGATGCAGGATGGGGAGCTTCCATTGGCCCTCTGAAGGTTCATGACCCTTGGTCTCTTCCTCCAAAAAAGGACCATATCAACATAAAATAGATAAAGGCCCTTCAGGCCTTTCATTATCTGTTCCTTCCAGAACCCTTCAAAACCTTTGCAGACAATACCAGAGTGATGTGATACATCAACAAGCAAGGGGGGACATGGTATTATGTCTTGTGCAGACTAGCTCTTCAGATTTTGAATCTGGCTGTCCAGTTTCAGGTGACACTTTAGGCTGTTTATATTCCTTCCAATCAAAGCACTGTGGCAGACTTCCTGAGCAGGTCCATAACACAGACTCACGAGTGCATGCTTCACAGAGAAATGTTTCTGGACATTGTCCACCTGTGGATTACTCCTCAGGTAGATCTTTTTGCCTTCCCCCTGAACAGACAACTTACTCTCTTTCACACCGGAGTCTCAAGTCCTCCGGCTTGGAAGGTGTACACCCTCTCTTTCTCTTGGAAGGGAATGTTTCTTTATGCCTTTCCTCCCCTTCCTCTCATACCAAGGGTCCTGTTCAAGATAGAACAAGATTCTCCCCAAAATCTTGTTGGTGATTCCCTTTTGGACCAAAGAACATTGGTTCACTCTTCTTCTGCACTAAACCAAGGGCAGTTATCACAAGTTACCTCAGAGGGTGGACCTACTCACACAAAACAAGGGGTGTCTCAGCCTTCCCCACCTGTCCACTCTTCAACTGACACTGTGGGTGATAGGATTTTGATCCCTTTTAGCATTTTTTCTGAGGACGTGCTATGGGTTCTGCAGGAGGCCTGGAAATCCACTACCAGGAAATCTTATTTATCCTAATGGAAGACAATTTCTGTTTGTTGTCTTACTCATGACCTGGATCCACTTTCTGTGGAAGTTCCTTTGGTTCTCTTTTATTTATGTGAATTGCTCAATGATGGGTTCACACACTCTACAGTTAAATCCCACCTGTCCGCTATTTCTGCTTGCCTGCTTTGACTCAGCCTTTGGCTTCTAGATTTGAGGTCATCACTTTCTTAAAGGTGTCCTTCATATTAGTCCTCCCAGGAAACCTATTCCACCTTCCTGGGACCTTAATTTTTTTCTTGAAAAATTGACAATGGCTCATTTTGAGCCTGCAGATTCAGCTTCCTTACAGCACTGTACTTGGAAGACTATTCTTCCTTTGGCCCTTACTTAAGCTAGAAAGATGTGTTAGTTTCAGGCCCTCATGGCTGTTCCTCCTATTTTAGTTTTTCAGAGAGATAAGGTGTTTCTTCATACTAATCTTTCTTTTGGTCCAATGTAGTTCATGAGTTGTGTCTTAATCAGTCTATTCATTTGCCCACTTTTTCCCTTCTCCACACTCTGCTACTGAAAAGGTTCTTTACACCATGGATTTGCGTAGGCAAATCCGATATTATTTAGATAAGACTTCCTCCTCCCCCCAACTTTCCTCCTGAGCTTTTGTACTCTCTGTAATGTAAGAAGTACTGCAACAGTGATACAGAAGGGCATAGTACAGGTGTGCAAAATCTTAGAATAACAGTAGATGTCCTTCTCTTCACTGTTGCAGTGTTCACTCACTTCCTCCTCCCCCTTTTTCTTTCTCCTTCTGGATGGACATGTTCCTGTCTTTCTCTTTGAACTGTTGTTCCTCCTGGAGCTTTTACTTTCTTAGGAAGGTATGTCCATATGTCACTTTTATGCCTTATGCCATGCATAGGGAGTATATGACATCCCTATTACAACCAAATATAAAACAAGAAATGAAATGACTAGTCATAGCTTACTTCACAAGCTTCACTTCTATTGATTCATCAATATACTTTAAGTGGAAAGTCCAGCAATGCTTTGAAATACTCCATGTTTTGTCTGATTGCCATAAACAAATTGTGTACTTGATAGATTTGTGTCTTACTCACAATTACATTATGTAGTAAAGCTGACCAAAGTGTAGTGCAACAGCAATATGCTTAGCTAGTTAGGATGGGAATGGGGTAGAGACAGAGTGTGTGTTAAAAAACAAATAGACTTACTGGTTCCCTCTGCAGTCAAGCAAATGTTAATGTTAATGCTATAACCAGTGGTTTATCAGTGTTTTTCTTTCTCAAGTGGGTAGGACATTGTGTGCATTTTAAATCTCTAGCATTTTGCTAAGTTTATTATCAATACATATGCTTCCCAATTTTTTTATTTCTGCATTATATTGAGCAAACATTTTGAGACCAGTTTTCCAGATTATTTTTTGTTTCACAAATGGGACAACAGTTCAAGGAATGAAGATATTATTTTTCTTTACTACCTGTCTTTCATGAAATGTCGCCTACATACTTTAGTCCCCATCAATTAACTACTAAATCCAGTACTTCAAAGTCTGCATTTTGTGTTTCTCACCACCAAAACATGTATCTCTTCCTGCCAGTTCTCTCTCTCTCTATGCGCCTCCTTTCTTGCTGATTATGTAATAAGACATTGTGGTTAGGTCTCTTGCACTGACAACATGATAACATTCTCTGTTTTAGCTGGCCTACACTTTTCATCACACAGTGATGCCTTTGTCGTTTACTCAAAAAATGTACTTTTGTTTCATCTTCTTAATGTTTTATCATGAATCACTGGTTTATCTTAATAGTTATTGCCCAAGACACGTACACATATCAAACTTATCTGTACTTTTGTATTTTGACCCTTGTGTAGCTTACTCATGCAGGTACTGCTAGCCTTTGGATTGATTTTCTTGGGACCATCAGAGTTTGTCTATAAAATGTTTAATTTTGTGAAACTGCTTGACTAATAACATAAAATAAATGATTTAATCTTCTTCTTTCAGCTTTTTTCTGGTTAGGGGTCACCACAGCACCTGTCTGCTCATGATTGGCAGTGGTGTTTTTACGGAGTCGAGTTGTCAGCCCGGCACCCTACCTTCCACAGAAGGCACCCACATGCACACACTCACGCCTAGGGCCAATTTAGAGTGTCCAATCCACCTACAGCATCTCTTTGGGATGTGGGAAGAAACTGGAGCACCTGGAGGAAACCCACACGACCACAGGGAGGACATGCAGACTCCGCACAGAAGGCACCCCAGCTGAGGATCAAACCAGAGAACTTCTTGCTGTGAGGCAAAAGTCAATAATTTAATAAAGTTATGCTATCTGCAGATTTTAAAAAAGTGGCAAATTATGGACTGCTACATAACATTTTGATTAGTTAAATATGTATTTATCAGAAGCATTCCCAGATCCAAATATTTTAATTTTCATTTTGTGTACTGTTTTATCCTCTGTCATGACTTGGTGGATTGAAATTCACAAAAAAAAAAAAAAGATGCAGACATAAAACAATTTAATTAACAAAATAATGGAATTTCTTTGCCTGCAGATGAGATTGTTTGGCATTTGTGATGTCTGGCCTAAACATTCTACCAAACAAGCAACATAAATTGTGTCCTAGTCCACAGCGAAGTCCCATCATTTTGAGTGACGAGGTCACAGATGTTTGAATAAATAAAATATGACACAATTGTTTTAAGAATGGCCAAGAAAATGGTCTTCTGTGTTAAAAGTATGAGAACTTCTGGAATAACGTTTCCTTACCCCATTCCCGTATCGCAGGATTTATATTATCATTTTCATATTTATTTATTTATACATTTTTAACCAGGCAAGTAGAAAGATTTTGTGGATCCGTTCAGCCATAGCAGTTGTTATTTATAAAAAAAAATCTTTGAAAATAAAACAACAAAATACAGTTTGCATATAGCTTAGAAATGAAAACTTCTGTGATGGCACAACTTTATAGTCAGGTGAACAAAACAATGAAATTTGAAGGTTTTTACACCATGTAAATATTCTTTGTTGACAGTCATATATTGCATAACATATTATTGCAGTGTATGTTGTTGTTGTTCTTCTTCTTCTTTTGGCATTTCCCGGTTAGGGGTCGCCACAGCAGAACTCCGGTCCAGCCAGCTCGACGCCCAACCTTCAACGAAGGCATGCCTATTTTACGCATGTCTTTCGAATGCCACTCGACCGCGGGCAGGACATGCAGACTCCACACAGAAGGCGCTCTCGCCAAGAATCGAACGGAAGAACCTCTTTTTGTGAGGCACATTGTATGTAATGATACAAATATGATACAATATTGGAAAAAATTTAAACTTGCTAAGCACTTCTCCAGCATGAGACCCAACTGTTCCCTAAGCACTGTTATAATCAGGTCTCAAGCTAGCGAGTAACAACAGGTAGTCCCAGCTGACAAAGAAAAGCGGTAGAAGGTACAACAACTTTGTTTCTGCCTGTTCTCCATGCTTCTCAACTGTCCCTGAGTTTGAATTATAATTTTGCTCTGTATTTTTTTTTTTTTGTACTTTCTGGTAAATCACTAAGGATTACAGTCAGTCAAAAATGCAAGAATTAGAGTTTCATTCTTCGTATTGTTCAGAAAATTCATATCGATACAAAGTCTGTTGCTTAATTAACTTTGTAAGTGAATTAGAGCAATAATTAAAAAACTGGCCATGATTTCGATCCTTTGTTTTTAATAGCTGTTGCATTGCTCAGCTATGCTAAGTGCTTTACCAGGTTTCAAAGGCACTAAAATACTTTGCACTTTTTTCTTTTACTTTTTTTTTTCTGAAACTGATAGTACATGGAGTAGATAAAGCTCAATGCACTACAAAGAATTATGATCAGGCCACTGATCATACCTCTTTATAATGGGTTCTCAATGTGGATGCCGAGAGTCACACCTCAAACTTCTCAAGCTTCACTCTTAATATGGATTTTTTGACATCCATGTCCTTAGCACATGATGGGCCCAATTCCAAAAGACTTGTCAGTATAAGTGACTTACTCCTGTGTAAGTCTGCCCTGATTCTGAAAGACTTGTTCTAGGTTTAATTGACGTACTTTGGGGTAAGACCTCTCTATAAGCAGGCTTATACTAGAAGACCTGATTCCAAAAGATTTGCTGTCATAGTAAGTGACTTACTCTGAGAGCAAGTTTTGGAGTAAGTGACTAGCTCAGAGAGTATGTCTTTTGGAATTTGGACAAGTGCCCCATAAATTTTGACTTATGTACAGATTGTTTGTCGTACCAGATGGTGTCAAGGCTGAAAATTGTGTGCGTGCGTGCGTGTGTGTGTGTGTGTGTGTGTGTGTGTGTGTGTGTGTGTGTGTGTGTGTATGTATGTGTGTGTGTAAATGTATATGGATCTAGTGATCCAGGCAGAATTGAAATTTCATTGACACATTAATGTTGAAAACTAATGTCAACTCACTGCTGCATGTGCACCGAGGATGAAACTCGAACCATGTGTGTATATATATATATATATTTGGTAGTTAGCAGTTAATTAATTAATTGACAAAAGCAAGACCTCATTGATGACAACCACTAAGCAATATGGTATAAGAGACCAAAACCTACTGAGAAGAACAAACAAATCTTGTGCAGTGACCCTTTGATATTCCCCTTTTGCCTCTGCTGGATAAGCAAATGTGGGTAGCTTCATGTTGTTCTTTTAATGACTGGAATCATAACTTTTTGAAAGAGGAAGTGCAGTTTTTTTTATTTAATATATTAATTTATTAACCAGGTAAATGAACTGATCATCACAGACCCTTTTCAGCCATGACCTAGACAACAAGTGCAGTGGATTGACCACTGAATGCAAACAAGCAAATGGACATCAAGTGCAGTGGTAAATACAACATGGATGGGCAGTTTAGAGTAGCCAGTCAACCTGTCAGAAAGTGTAAACAACAAAAGGAGCCATAAAAAAACCTAACAGATAAAAGACCAACATGCAGACTCCACACAGTCAGTGACTAGAAGTGAGGACTGAACCCCAAAGCCTGGAATTGTAACTAATAAGCCACCATGTTGCCCAGTTTTAACTTAGAAAGTATTAAATGCATCTGACAAATTTTGAGAAGAAATACAGACAGATTTAAAAGGCTGAAGAAAGCTGGCATTTACACTGGAATCATGGACAGGACTGAATCATCAGAGTGACATCTGGTATAGGAAGACCTGAGAACCCAGAAGGTGTTTCTCATTCACTGGGAGGAAACTGGAGACATCTAACCATCCTATTATTATATACTGACAGATCCCATAGGAATCATAGTTTTATATGGGTTGAACAGCTGGGTTATAGATCACTAGGCATCATGCTGTTCTGGAGATTTTTATAGAAGTGTATCATACAGGTCAGTACAAGTGCATATTCAAGCTTGTGTTAGGGGCTATAACCTCCCTAGCTGTTTGGATTTTGATCTTCCTAACAAACTGCTGCCCCTCCCCAGTCACAACAAGGAAAATGAACTGTGAAAGGACCCCATTAAGCATTGATGGAGAATCCTTCCCATTTGGAGGCTAAGGAGAGAAGGCTGTAGTGGTGGCAGAGAAAGACTTCAGGTCACAAGTGGCTTGAAGAATGTGTAGTTGGTATAAGTAAAACTTCGAAAATATTGCAGTTAAAAACCAAATGGGGAAATGGTTATACATTTTTATCTATGGGTACACTATTGTAACTCTAGAAGTTGTAAGCAAAGGTAACACATAGAGCCTATCTAAGTATTTATTCAATATTACAAGAGTAATAGTACTAATATTATGTTGTGTGCGTGTATGTATATGTGTCTATATTATATATATAATATATATACATATATATATATATATATATATACATATATGCATGTGTGTCTATATATATATATGTGTGTGTGTGTGTGTGCGTGTGTGTGTGTATATATATATATATATATATATATATATATATATATATATATATATATG
>NC_056747.1:524898546-524931046 GCF_019279795.1 Protopterus annectens | reverse complement strand
GGCTGTGTGGACCACCTTCCTCGTCAATGGCCTTGGTGACTGTTTCAAAGAAATCAACCAGGTTTAAGAGGCAGGATCTGCCCTTAACAAAGCCAAACTGGGTAGGATCCAGTGTTTGTAGGTCCCCAATATCTTTATTTATGAGGTCCATGATGATCCTTTCCATACCTTTGCAGACCAAGCTAGTCAGGCTTATGGGGCGATAGTTTCCAGGATCCGTTGAGGCACCACCTTTATGGAGAGTGACCACTGTTGCTGTACGCCACTCTTTGGGCACATATCCTGTAGTAAGGCTGAGATTGAACAGTAGTTTTATGTTTGGGATTAGCTCTTCTTGGAGTTCATGTAGGACGAGCCGGGACACCATCTGGTCCCATTGATGCTGTGTTTTTGCTTGGAGAGGGCGGCTCTTACCTGAGCATCTGAGATGTCAGGGCAGCACTCTGCTGGGATAGATATTGCCCTTTGGTGGGGAGTGGGGAGAAGTTTGCGCTGAACCTGTCAGCTAGGATGTTGGCAATGTCTGTGGGTTCGGTGTATTTTTTGTCATTTTGGACTAATTCTGAGCATATCTGGGAATTACCACCCAGGTTCCTAACATAACTAAAGAAAGCCTTGTGATTATCCTTAGTGTCCTGTGCAATTTTTCTCTCGAAGCTGGCCTTAGACAATTTTATGTGTACCCGTAGTTTTTGCTAATACTGATCAGTGATGCCTTCCCTTTTTGGGATTTTGCTCTATCATTTAGTAGCTTCCTCCTTCTATTGTATAGTTTGTTTATGGCTGGGGTCCACCAGATGGGACGTCTGCCTTTGGAGGATTGGGTCTTGGTTTTATTTGGGATCGCATGATCCATGCATTCCTGAAGGTGTTCATAGAATGCATTTATAAAGGATTCTCGGTCTGGGCAGTATTTTCCACAGGCCCGGGGCTTTGAAGGATTCCACCTCAGTTTTGAGGAGTGTGAAATTTGCTTTAGAGAAGTTTTTCACTGTGGTTTTCTGGGCAGGGGTGGGGTCGGGATGTGAATATCCAGTGAGATTATTTTATGGTCTGATCTTACCAGTGAGGGATACACTTCTGGTCTGGAGCATAGAGCCCCCATGTTGGTGATGATCAGGTCCAGTATGTTTTCCCTCTTGTGGGAGTGGTAACAAGTTGTTCCATAGCATTTGAGTTTATAAATTCTAGGAACCTTTGGGCTAGGGTGTTGGAGCTAGAGTAATGCTCCCAGTCTATGTTTGGGTAGTTGAAGCCCAATATAATGGTGTTTGGAGAGACCTTCATATTTTCCACTGTTCTCAGGAAGGCGAGTGGGGTTCCTGGGTTTGGGAGGGTGGTCTGTAGCAGGCTATAAAGTGGAAGGCAGTTTTACCCACTGTTAGTTGCACATGGATAGTCTCTGATGCTTTGTGCTTTGCCACCAACCTGGAGGTGTGGGTATCTTTGATGAATATCGATACTCGTTCGTCCAAGTTTTGGGGCGAAAAGCATGGTATGAGGTATAACCTGGTAGTGCTGGGGTGCTCTTGGGGCCCTGAACCAGGTTTCTGTTACTGCACAGATATCGATGTTCTCCATGCTAAGGAGAGTTTTGAGTGCGTGTATCTTGAGGTTTAGACTTCTGGCGTTGAGTAGCATTACACTTAGTTTCTTATCCCTTGCGATACCTATGGAGGTGGGTTTGTCTTTTGAGCCTTGCCTAAAAAAGGCACTATGGGGGTAGCAAGAGCCTTTGCCAATATCCGAAAGCCCAGGGGTGACAGGTGCAAGCCGTCCCTAGTGAAGCATCGTGGCTTGTCGAGCATATCATCCCAAGCTGACAGGCATTGGATCCCCTTTGAATGACACCAGTACTTAAACTAATTGTTGAAATTGATCATCTTGTCTTCATATTGTGGCATCATTCTTGGTGAGGGTAAGATGCTACTCAAGGTCAGGGTCTTACCGGCCTGGGCTACATGATCAGAGAGCTCCTTTATGTCTCTTTTCATGTAGTCCAGGAGCTCAGGTCATTCACACCAGCATGGACAATGACTGAGTCATATTTGTACTTGCCTTGGAGTGACCTGAGTGCTTGTGTTATGTGGCGGATCCTAGCGCCCGACAGGCTGCTCACCATGACCCTCTCCTTGTTCAGCCTGGTGAGCGGGACATCAGTGTGCCTGATGATAGAGTCACCTATTACAAGTGTATCAGGTGTGTTGTTTAGTCTTAAGGGCTGTGACTGTTTGGCACACTGGCTTTGTGAGATATGTGTTGCACGTGTTTTGTTTTGCTGCTTGGGTGTCTGCTTTGGAGGTCTCTGCTGCTTTGGCAGATCTTTATTTAGAGCATCCGAGTATGTTTTGTGTGATTATGTGTTTGGTTTGCTGTCGGTAGATCTATGTGAGACTGGAATTGTAGTGAGTGTGTGGTTTCCTTCTCCTCCTGACTGGTTATGCCAGTACTGAGTTGAGAGAGCTTAGCCTCCAGTTTGGCTATATGGTTGCATCTCTCACATGTGTTGGAATTTGTTGGGAGGAGGAGAGGGTTGTCTGTGTACATGAGGCAGTTGTAACATTGCCTCAAGATTCCCAGATTCACCAGCTGGACCAGAGAGGAGATTGACAACTGACCTTTGGACATGCTAGAATAATATTGGGAATTCCTTAATAATTGAAAACCAGGGCCAGTGGGGAGTGAGGGTGTAGTGCTTTTAATTTTTAGTGCTGACTTATATAATTGCTTTAGTGAGCAAGTGCCAGGTAACTTAAGTGCAATGTGTTACAGGTAACTTAAATGCAAAAACGACAAACAGTAACTTTCTTTCAAGTGAAACAAGGAAATAAGTACAGTAAGCAATGCAGATATCACTAGTGATCCACAGAAGTGCTGAGAAACCGCGTATTAGGTGGAATTAGCATTCCAGGGAAATAACAAGCAAACAAACAACAAGAATATAAACAAAGCTAGACGCAGCAGGCCTGGATCTAGTCTATGCTACAGCAAACAAGGTGTACCAATTTCAGTAAGATACAGTTCAAATATTCAGGCACTATAAATTTGATAGTAAGATGTAGTGCAGTGCATTGCTGGTGTTGCTGTTTTTTCGGTACTGTATTTTTTTTCTGTAAATTCACATATCTGTTTTGAAAATGAGAACACACAACTCAGTGGAACTACTCCATTATCAAATTATAGGTCAGTGGATAATTAACATTTTACAGTTTTTGTTTGACCAGAAGACAAGATTGTTTTTGTCCTTTAGCAGATCCTGTTTAGCTTTATTTATTTCTTAATATGGAAAGCGCACTGAAGTATAGGATGATTCATTCCTACAGAGTATGTCCAATGCCACATTACATTTTATAGTCAGCTCTGAACAAGGGGTAAGATTGTTTTTTGCTACTGAGGCAACTCCATTTTTTTAGTGTTATGATTTGGTAATTGTGTAAGCTCACTGGATACTATCATCTTTTTTCTGGTGTGTGTGTATGTGTATGTATATGTATGTGTATGTCAGTGTGTGTGTGTTTATGTATATATGTTTGCATGTGCACATGCATACATGAGAGGTTGCAATTGGTTGCACTGTGTGCATCTGATAACACACAGAAATATATCAATGTTGCTATTATTTACTTATATATTGGTTTGTTTTATCACAGTCACATAAAGTGGTTGTACTTAGCACGCGTGTGTTTGTGTATGTGTTGGAGTATATGCACGCGCATACCCATAGGAGTGTTTAATAGACTATACAGTATATGTCTGACAGCAATGAGCTAAAATATATTACTGTGGCTATTTATTATTCATTCATTTAATCACAGTCATATATCTACAGTGTAACGATCAATGAAAGGGTTATACTTGTTAGGCACATGTGTGTGTGTGTGTGTGTGTGTGTGTGTGTGTGTGTGTGTGTGTGTGTGTGTGTGTGTGTGTGTGTGTGTAGATGGGGTATTGTAATAGGCCACACTGTGTATGTCTAACAACAAAGGGCTAAATACATTACTGTGGCTATGTAGTTTATGTAGTCTTTCATTTGATGACCATCAGATATCTGAGGTGTACAAAATCAATACAGTGACTTGTGGTCACATCTATGTGGGGATGGCAACGGGTTGCCTATTATCTTACCCGACTGATAGACTGGAGCTACAGTCTAACTTTTCATATCCTCTTCCTCCTTTGTAAGATAACCTTACATTTATCCCATGCCACCTTGAACTTGCCTACTATACTTGATTTGTGACTTTTTCCCCTGAGATGCTTGTTACGTGCAGTCATAATCCTTTGTGTAAAATATCCTCCATAAACCTTCACTTTCTCAATTCATCTTCTGTGTAGTTTCATATTGTGTCCTCTTGTAATAACATTCCTTTTTCTGAAGATGCTGCCTTCATAAACTTTATTTAGTCCTATAAGATGTTTAAAATTCCCCATCATGTCTCTACTTATACTTCTTTTCTCAAAGCCATAAGTGATAATTTCCATTAACCTCTCTTCATGTGATTTCTGCCATAATCCTAGTATCATTTTAGAGTAACCCTCTCTTCTTCACAGCACAATTTCTGCCATTTCTTTTCACACAGCGTTAGAGTCTCCTGTACTGAAGATGGTACCTTATCAATCGTTTATGTTGTTGTTGTGTCTTTCAGCTTTTCCCGGTTAGGGGTCGCCACAGCGGAACTCCGGTCTGCTAATGATTGGTAGTTGATTTTTACGTGCAGAGTTACCAGTCCTGACGCACAGCCTTCAATGAAGGTATGCTCATTCATGCATGTCTCCACGCAAAAGATGCTCTAGCTGAGAATCGAACCAGACAGTGTCTTACTTTGAGGCGACAACGCTACTGCAGCACCACCACTGCGGGTATGTAATGAAATATTAGAGATGACAAACGTTTTTTTTTAATGGAAATGCCTTGCTCTTCGCATCTCAGAGTTTCCCTTTCCTCTCTTAGTACACACTTGTTTGTGAACTTCCACACAAAATCAGTTGAAATAAATAATTCAAAATACCTTATCTAGGTGTATTGTTGGAAGTACTTCAGCCCCACTATGTAGTTTTTTCCTGTATGTTTACTTCTTAGGACCACTTAGCATTAAACCTAAGTTGCCATCCATTAGAGCATTCCTTCAGTTTTTCAAAGTTAACGTTTCCTCTTCCACACACCAGAGTATGTCTTCTATTGCAGACATGACGTTATCTTCACAAAAATAAATAAATAAAATAAAAAAATATATAGCATTCCCTCCATTATGTCTCCATAAATATTAAACAGGACCAGTCTCCATACTGAACCCTATAGTAACCCATTGCTAATCTCTATTCCTCATTTGCAACATCAGGTGCTGTTACTGGGTCATGTCCGTAACACAGACACATTTTTACAGTGGGTGCTGGACTGTGTATATTATTATAGAAGGTGATAATGGTTTATATGAGTGCGCCTGATGCTTCCAGATGTAAGCATATCTTTATTCAAGAGCATCTGTGAACTATGTTTCATACCATCTCATTTGCAAGGAGGAGGCTAGCACCCCCTCAACTCCTAACTATTTCATAAGTATGTGGTTTAAAGGGTGAAACCGCCGTTTGCATGAAGTGTGAAAATTACTCTCAAACTCTTATGAAATAAACAGCAAACACTATTCAATGAAATTGCCATTACTACTGCATAATTACATTCAAGTACTCGAGTGTAAACTAATAAATATCATCTGAAAAAAAAAAAATGGCAATGGACAGGAAGCACTCAAAGAAAAATCCAAATCCGTTATTTACTGAGACACAATAATGTTAGCGCTTTCGTACAGCATAATACCTTGTACGTCTTCATACAAAAGTAACATCACAAAACAACTTCACTCCCAAATAGTAACTCCACTTATCTTGATGTCATCATCCTAAATAGTGCTGTCCCTTAACTGGCTGTCAAGCCATGAAACAGTATCAGTTATGGTGCTAGCATAGGGTTTTTCATTTTACCGAGGTCATGGCTTAGTCTAGTGTTATTTACACTTGCCATTTAACCTGACTATACCACACCACCAAATTAAAGGCTGTCAAAATTCTTTATTAATATTTTTGTCTGAAACAATGACAGGATATCTTGTCAAGGTTTAGCTAAGCTTTATTCACAGCACTACCTTTTTTTTTTTTTTTTTTACTTTAGTCACACAACCAAAAAGCTGTATCTTATTTGTCTGACATGATCTTCAAACAGTGAAACCATGCTGCCTGCATCCTGCCATGCACTGACCTGTAGCTACTGAACAAATCTTTTTTATGTTAGTTTTCATCATTTTCCCCACTACAGTTGTTTGTCTAACTACTTTGTTGTCAAGTTATATTAGCCCAGTGGGAAAAGGAGACAATAAATCTATCTAGTTTGCCTTTTATCTGCATCTAACACTCTACATCCTTGCATCAATATCTGCCCCTTCATGCTTATCAATACCTACCCCCTCACTTTTTCTCCTTGTGTCCCATGTCCTCTTGAATGCCTTTTTGGATTCCTTCTCCACTACCCAACTCTCTCTCTTTGAAGAAGCAGTGATGCAAAGGCTAGGAGTAATTAGTCCCTACAAACTGCTGCCTGTATCCCATCTTCCTCCTGCCATCATTCCTTTTCAGAATCACCTTTTCACACCTCTCTGACATGATCTTGTGTGCATATATTATCCCCCATCTCTTTCTTTTAAGAACAGCTCTAGCTCCATTGCCTCAACATTTATGTATCTTTCTGGTGACTTTCCTCTGGGCTGTTTTCAGCCCCCTTCTTTGTATGGCTTCCCAAACTGCACACAGTATTGAATGTGTTCTTACCAGGACTCTCTGGGGTGTAAGCATTACCTCTTTGTGTTTGACATTTACCCCCATGGAGGTATACCATAGCATTCTGTTTCTTGCTGCCACTGTCATTTCAATAAGATCCTGATTGTGCATTCAGAATCCCAGAATCAGTTCTACTACCACAGCTGAGACTTCGCATAAGGAATACTGTGGTCTAAGTGCTTTCCCCATATATAAGCTTAGGTCTGATTTCTGCCACATTTCCAGATCCCTTCTTAGACTGTTTCCTTCTACTGTTGCACCCAACTTTGCATCATCATTGAAGAGATTGAGCCTGTTCCTTGTTGCCCTAGATATGTCTGAAACAAATGCATTGAAAAGTATTGAACCTACTCCACCAGTCACCTTTCTTATCTCTAATATCATCTCTTGCTCACCTACCACAATCCTCTCTCCTACTATTTAGCAAAGTAGCATTCCATTTACTCAGTCTTGATCCTGCCCACGCTTTCTAGTTTTCTTATCAACTTTCTGTGTGAGAATCAGTCAAAGATCTTGCTGAAGTCCAGGTGGCCCATTCCTACTGGTACTTTACTATCAAGGTCACCTGTAACACAGCCATAAAACTGGATCAAATTTGGCCAACATCCTCTTCTGTTCATGAACACTTGTTGGCTGCTGTGGTGATATCTTGTGGTCTATGAGATTGATGTTAGAGAAATTGCTTCTATGTATACCTAAAGGGGTTGACCATAGTTCATGGAGACAGTGCTGAGATGACCGATTCTGGGAGAACATGCATGTTTCACTGCTGTATTTAGTTCTGCTCTTCAAGGTATCAAATTTTAAAGTAAGTTAGAAAGTATGAAATGGTGCCAGAATGGGATACGTTTCCTAAGAATTGAGAGGAAAAACCATCAAAGCAACTAGATAATCAGCAAATATTCAGACTGATCCGAAACAATCAGCAAATATTCAGACTGATCCGAAACTGTGAAATAGATCCACAGAAAGATTCCCCCAATGACTTTATCCACATTTTGACATGGTATTGTAAGTTGTCAACAACGGAAAAAGAAGCTCAAGATCAAAATATCAAAAATCAGTGCATCAGAGCCATCTGTCTTTGCACAACTGTAATCCATACCGCTCAACTGACCAGACTTTTGTCTTAAACTTTTGGTCTGTTTCACATAAAATTTGTGCTTTTCTCACAAATCACTGAGGTTTAAAGTCACTAAATAATGGCAGAAATTACAGACGTTATATCCTTCAGAAAATGCATGCAAACACAAATTTTGTTATTCCAGCAAATTTTTAAAGTTTATAAGAGCAATATTTAAAATCTGAAAAAACAGGATCTATCATGGTTTTTGTGATATATAGACTTTTTCAGTGGTTGTGAACAAATATTTAAAATCTGTCCCTATTTTTGGGCCTTTGTCCTCCCATTATTTAAGGCTTTGTCCAGATTTCTTACATTAAAAGGTTAAGAGGTATGAGGGCAGCAAAGGTTTATATGTTCCAGAACTGCATCAAAGTTGGACAAGGGAAGCACGTGGTTCAGATAAACTCCTTACCTGATGCCACTGAGGCAGATACTGTCTGTTGTTGTTCTCATGTTTGCTAAGTGGCAAGCCTGAATGTCTGAGGTAGTAACAGTAAAGGTGGGTGAACGTTTCGTGTCTAAAATAAATGTAATACAAGAGCAACCTTCCATAAATATATCCAAAAAGGAAGTGGGATTGTAAAAGTATAAGTGAGACATTTGTATGACTTGGCAAAATACTGTGAGTTTGGTGGCAGATGAGCAAATAAGAGACAGGAAAATATTTAGCAATGCAGACCATGATGTTTCATAGGGTCATAGGGTCATAGACGTGTACTACGCTAACGGCCCTAGAGCCCTTACAAGCCTAGCCATATTTATCCTGAGTTGCCCCTATTGCCAGTGGTTAGGTGAATGAATTTCAGAGGTAAGGGTTTAGGGTAGTTAATACCAACTTCCTCTGTCTAGGATGGACATGGGCATCACCCCAGGAGTGAATTTGCAGTCATCCATCCATTGATCTAGGTTGCATTTGAAAGAGGATCAGGGAGAGACTCTGTTTCATGTAAACTGGAAGCTTGTTCCAGAGAAGTGGTAGTGTCTGGGAGATGTATCTATCTCTCCAGCAAGACATGTTCATGTCAGAATCTAGGTTAAGATCCCTGGAGCGAGTGACCCTCATACAGTTTCATTTACAAATGTGTAGCATTTCTGTCAGGGCCTGGTCAGAAACTGCCCTGTAAGCCAGTCAGAGGTCACCCCTCAGAGTCTATATTAGGTCACAGAAATGTTATTCTGGTGAACACCTAGTCATCGACCCATAATCAGCGAAAATTGCTTACATGATTCGGTGAATTTACTAAGGGCAATGAAATAGTTGCCCGAAGCACAACGGACAACTACAGAACTTTACCCTTTTCTCCACTGCAGTGCAATCTTGGTATATATAATTGGGGGGTGGGAGCAAAGCCCCCCACTTGGGTGGGTACGAGTTAACTACAAGTTGGTCCATTGTGCTTTGGACAACTATTTTGTTGCCCTTAGTAAATTCAGCAAATCACTGATGTAATTTTCGCTGATTAGGGGCCGATAAATAGGTGTTTGCTGGAATAACATTTCAGTGCACTAATATAGACCCACCCCTTAGCAACTTGTAGTAGATGGAATACAGTGGCTTTCAGTCTTTCCTCATAAGACTTGTTTTTTGTACCCTGAAATTTCTTGTTGAGGAACCTCTGTGGTCTCTCCAATTGTTGCAGGTGTCTGGTGAGGTACATGCAAAAGGGAACATTGTACTCTATTACTGGTCTGGTAAGGGCCAAGTATAATGGAATTATAACATCCTTAGATCTACATGAGATGCCTTTACTTATAAGATGTGCCACGTAGAAGGATTTCCTTACTACTGTGGATACGTGGTGGTCAAAGTTCAGATTGCTATCAACCTGAATACCCAGATCACATACCACTGGGTCTACACTTAGGGGGGTCCTGTCTATAAAGTAATTAGCAGGAACATCAGCGTTCCCAAAGGGAATAATAATGCATGTTTTTGCATTTAGCTTTAATCCGTTTGGTACCAGTCATTTGTCGGTATTAAACCTGTCTGCAGTATATTAACATCACTGAGGGACTCAATGATTACTTCCAATTTGCAGTCGTCAGCAAACCTGGTCAGCCACAGGCTGTCCAAATTTGCCTAAACTTCTGAGAAATAAATTCTGAACAGTAAGGAGTCCAGCACAATACCCTTTGGTATGCCACTAGTGACTGTTTTCTTGCTAGAGGTAAAGTCACTCACTTTGACAATATGTATCCTGTGGGTGAGCCAGTTGGCAACCCATCTGGCAATGTAGGGGTTAATTCCCAAATGGAAGAGTGTCTGTATAATACCTCAATGGGAGATTGAGTCAAATGTCTTGGTTAGGTCTGGATAGGTGGTGTGCACTGTCTTTCCCTCATTCAGCACTTTGGTGACTTTCTCAAAGAAGTCAACCATGTTTAACAAGCATGAGCTACCTTTAATGAATCCAAACTGGGTTGGGTCCAGAGTTTGGAGATTACCTATATCCTTGTTAATAAGATCCATAATGATTCTTTCCATGGCCTTCCAGAGGAGGTTAGTCACGTTTATGGGCCTATAATTACCAGAGTTGGTTGATGGTTCCTCTTTGTGCAGAGGGATTACTGTTGCTGTCACCCTTCCACTGGAATATAGCCAGTTCGCAGGCTGTGGTAAAACAGGGATTGAAGTGGGTCTGCTATGCCATGTTTTAAGTTGTTTAAAAGGCAAACGGGGGTGTTGTCTGGTCCCATTGATGTCATGTTTTTGGCTTTGGAGAACACTGAGATTACCTGTTCTCTTGAGATAATAGGCTGAGAAAAGATGGCAGGTATATTTTGGGGGATGGCTGGAGGGTACAGGGGGGTGAAGTTTGTTCCAAATTCATCAGCTAGCAGATTGACTATTACCTCCAGTTGAGTATAGGTGGTGCCATCCACAACCAGTTCAGTGACTAACTGGGTATTCCCTTTTAGATTTCAGATGTAATTAAAGAATGCCTTATGATTATCCTTAACTAGGTAGGCTATTTTTGCTTCATAATTAGTTTTGGAGGACTTGGCAAGATCTCTAATTTGTTTCTTTAAGCTAGTGAGGGATTTCTTTCTCTGCTGAGTGAGTTCCCTCTTGTTCTTGGACATTAGTTATTTCTCTTGTTGTATAGCCTGTTTATACTAGGGGTCCACCAGGGTGGCTTGTTTTTTCAGAAAGACCTGGTTTTAATCCATTCAAATACATCCAATTATATACAACTGCTTAAGTGGTTATACAGGGCATTGGTGTACACCTCTGCATGGGAGTCTGTGTTATCTGCATTTGAGGGACTTTGAAACTTCTTACACCATCACTTAGTAGGAGGTAATTTGTCTTTGAAAAATTCTGAAGCATTTTTCAGCTTGATGGGGTATCTGGTCTTATTATTACATCGAACAAGACTGATTTATGGTCCGATATTACCAGAAAGGACATCATGTGGGGGTGCAATGCTCTCCCATGTTAGTGAGTACTATGTCAAGGAAATTTAAGCCTCTTGTGGGTGTGCTGACTAGCTGTTCCAGGGCATTTGCATTGACAAAGTCCAAGAACCTCTGAGCCAGCATGTTTGTGATCATGTATGCTTCTCTGTAGATGGTAGGATAATTAAAATCATCCATGATTAAGGTGTTGGGCTGTATGGCCAGTGATTCCAGTAAGTCCAGGTATGTGGTATGTTTTTCCTGTTTTATGATGGGAGACGTATAGAAAGATATGAGGTGGTAGGGGGCTTCACCTATAGATAATTGGACATGGAGCAGCTCAAAAGAGTCATACTGTTTAACCAGTTTCAAGGTGTACTTATCCTAATGGATACATATCCTCCTTTGGTTCTTTCATGCTCAGTTTGTGGTCTGAACATATGGAAGCCATTGTAGCACTGCATGGTCAGTGTGCTTTCTATGCCTTTGAATGATGTCTCAGTGAATGCACAGATGTCAGCATCTTCCAAAAATTACAGCTAGAGCTAAATTTAATATTACAGAAAGCTATATAAATTGCTTGCCAGTCTGAACAAATTAAAAATCAATGTTCAGATTTCAGAGTGGTAAGACATGGGAGTGAAATTAAGCAATAAACATGCAGCAAACAAAACTAAAAGGTGCAAGTAAAATTAGTAATGAATGCAGGCAAGAAGTGTGCAAGATGTAGACTTGTGTAATGAGTTAATACTGTGTTTGGTGTGAAAATGTAATAAAATGAGACAATTTGTTGTTGTGTGTGACACTAACATGGTTAAGGAGTTAGCAATAAAGGCTAAAAGTGAGGAAGATGCTAAGGAAACTCTTTTTTTTTTTGGGTTCTGTGCGTAAACAGATGAAGAATGTCACGTTAGACTTCCAGTTAATGGTAAGTAAGATTTTAAGTCGATACGGGGGCAAACATAACTGTAATGTGACATTGTATAGAAGCATTTCAAAACATCTCCAGCTGATCAAATAAAACAAAAAACCCTGCAAAGTGTAGCAGAGAAACAAATGACAGACCACTGAAATAGTGCTTAACTTTTATTCAACCACTTTTGTCCACCAAGACTTCATCAGAAACATTTTGAACATATAAAAACCAAGGAAATATATGTTATCAGTTTACAAATAAGATCCTAAGACCAATTATACAATCAATAAAATCAGTTTATTAAAAAACTTTTAATGAAACATGTAAATGATACATTAAAAATACACTTAAATATAATTTCTTAACCCTCAATCTTTTCTCTTTTAAAAAGCGCTTAATATTGATCATATCATTAAATCTGGTATATTTGTCTGCCTTTAACTTAATTTGCCATTTTGCTTCTTTAATTTCTATCCTGTTTCTATAACTACCTTCCATTAAGTCAAGTGGGACTTGTTCTAATACTGAGAGTAAAAACTTATATTTGTTTCAGTTCATTGTATAGTTGTATAAAGCATAATTTTTATCTTTAAGTTTAATCGAATAAAGATGTTCTTTTATTCTTTGTTTAAAGTTCTGGTCACCATCCCGATATAAAATGCCTGACACCCTGAACATAAACCAATGTAAATCACACCTTTGGACTTGCAGGTACACTTTTCTGGCACCATAATGGAGTATTAATATGTTCCAAGAAAATGTACTACCCTTCATAAATAAACTGGCACACCCTGCACGTCCCACACTTATACATTCCTTTATTTCTATTACTAATGGGTAATGATACCTAGGTGTCATCTTTTTGTAATAAAATGTTAGTTATTTGTTTTCTTATAAATAAACATGGGATGATGCCCTATAGCTTCAAACACTTCAGTATTTTACTCAAAAATTGAACTTGAATTATTTTTTAAAGGTTATTGGTTTATTGAAATTGTTAAGTGAACCTTCTATATTTAATCCAACGCTAAACAATACTATAAAGGTGTTTGAGCAAGTTTGAGAGGATGATATTACAGAAATATTAAGTACAAAAAATAATATGATACTTATTTTAATTTACTTTCACTGCATGCAACATGGGGGATGCCTGCAGTAGCAGCAACTTGACATACATTACTGTGGCTATTTTCAGCACTTTTTGTCAATCATAGTGAATTATCACAAGTGGCTGTTTTGGAGGTGAGTAATCAGCGAATGAAAGCAAAGGACAGTTAGGTTGAGCATAGTAAAGTCATCCATGCTGCAGCTTGGTGCAGGCAGGGAACAAGGCATATCAAAATTTCAAGTTGAATTACAGTATTGTGATTGTTCAGCAGTTATCTAAAACATTGGACCTTGCATAACTGTTGACCCAGTGGACCAAGAGATGTAGTTAAAGGAATACAGGGGGCATGGCTTTGGTCTGTTTTTCAGCATCACAAAAGGTGGCAATCCTACAGAAGATGTAAAGTAAACAACTTTATTCAAAAGTAATTCAGTCAAAACAGTACATTGGTAAGGGTTTACCATACACAACAGTACATCCAAATGACACCACACACTACAGGACGAAAGATAAGTATGTGAAAAGTGAATATAAAATTATGGTCACATTACTAATTTTATAGAAAAAGCAAAGAAATCATGGTCTTGTTATAATTTTATATTTAATGAAGTTGTCCAGCAAGAGCAGGCCACTTGCTATAATCATTGCTTGTATTTGAAGCTATATTTTGCATTTGATCTGGCAGCCTCTAGTAATGGCTGGTTACCTTTTATGAATATTATAATTTAACTTGACCTGTAACTCAGCTTTGACAAGAGAGACAAGCATTCTGTTTCTTGTGTCAGTTCATGCATTCCCCGTAAATGAAAAAAACTTTCCACGAAGCTATTGCTGGGGGGAATTGAAAGGGCAATCTGCACCAGTCTGTAAAGAGTTTTTCAGTCTGGAGCTTTACAAAAAAAAAAAAGTCACTCAGCAATCACTTAAAAATGTCTCTGTCATCGGAAACAAGTTAAAGCACAGAAGTCTGAGTAAAGTGCTTCAACATCCATATCTAACTTGAAAAAAACTGCAACTGTACTCATTATGATCAAGTTACAGGCTATTGGAGGTTGAAGACCTGCATCACTTTAAAGGAGCTATTATCAAAGTCAAACCACTTCTGCAGGTAACAAAGAGCTTTATTATAAAAACTACAGAAGTCCCTACAGACCTGCTGTGCCACAGCTAGAGTAAAGTGCTTTAAGGTAGATGAAGCTTTAGCACCAAAGGACTAATCATCTAGCTTTCTCTGCAACTCATTTCCTAGACTCATTATCACTGTGTACAACTCTAGGGCAGAGAGTGTATTACTTTCAAGTTTTGCCATAGACTTGTGGAATATCTACAGGATGTAGTGAATGAAATGTATGTAGCACTGTGGCTCAGAGATATTCATTGGCCTCCACAAATCTGCAGATAAGAGGGGTGACACTCCTCAGGCCCTTGACTAATAAAATAACTTTTAATAGTGGGTCAGCAGTCTCCCAGCCTCAGCACAGCTGGAAACAAAGACGGCCATCTTGTGACAACATGCTGCATGATCTCCTTGAAGGTCTGGTCTAGGAAAGAATAGAAGTCCTACAACAATGATGTGAGGCACCTCAGTTTTTAGATGTTTAAAAACAGACCTGTGTTTTCAATAATTAACTGAGGCATTGTCTGCAGCACATCTAGACAAATTTTGTACTTTTATTCCTTTCTGCACAGGGATGTCCTTTATTCTTGTAAAGATGAATTCAGCACTTTTGTTATGATCCTCAGAGAAATCCAGACGTTTCTGTTACATACCATGAGTGTGAGAGAAATACTGAATAACCAGGGGGAACATTTATCTCTTCCTTTATTGGATGCATCTGATCCCAGTGAGAAATAGGAAGTGCTAAGTTCCTGCAGGAGGAGCACCTCTGGATGAGATGCAAGTACATTTTATTTATTTATTTTATTTTACTTTTGTTAACCGGGGGTGTCTGACTGAGCCGAAAATGCCCTTTTTCAGCAGAGGCCCAGAGAGAAAAACTCCACATAGAAAAATTGCAGATACCTTTAGATATTTAGACATGATCAGTATACACACAGATTACAATAGACATGTTTTTACAGTGGTATGCAGCACATCAACAGTTACAGTGGAGAGAACAAACAAGAAAATCTTAATTTAAAAATAAAGGTAATTAATAGATTTGTGGTATACAGCTGAAATTTGGAACATAGGTAGAATACATACATAGTGCACAGGTAGAGTACATACATTGTGCATTAGCCAGTGTTTCTGAGTAAGAGTGAAAACTATTATCAAGTACTCTAGGTTTAGTATGTGCACCTTATCTGCTTTCACTAGCCTGGGCACTGCAAACTTTGCTTGAGATGTTGCCTAATGAGGTTTCTAAAGGAGGCTTTGGACAATGTATTTTGCATGCTAGTGGGGAGAGAGTTCCATTTTTTAGTCACTGAACTACTATATAGTGCATCTCCAAAGCTATTGTAGCTGTTGGTGACTTCTAGTAGTAGTTTGCTTGCTGATCTAAGAGGCCTTTTGGCTGAGTGATGTTGTGCTAGGTTTTTGAGGGCAGGACACTTATTGGGGAGGTAACAGATCGAATGACAGAGGCAGAGCTGATTGTAGGTTAGAAGGTTGGGCAGTTCAAGCCAGTGGAGCTGTCTCAAAGCAGTACAGTGATGAGTTCTATATGAGCAATTTGCAGCAAAGCAGGCAATTCTGTTATAGCAGGCTTCCATTTTGCTTAGTTCAGTTTTGTTGAGATTAGTCAGAATGGGAGATGCATAGAGTAGGGTGGATAGAAGCTGGGAGCGAGAGATGGCTGATCTTGTGTTGTTGGTAAGAAATGGTTTAATACAGTAGAGTGATCCCAGTTTTGCATGTACTTTTTTAATAGTTAAGTTGAGATGACTATCAAATTTTAGGTGGGAGTCTATGGTAATTCCCAATAACTTAGCCTGTGCCACTGGAGCGAATTGAGTAGCATTAGTGGAGTAGATAGTGAATTGACTGTTAGTGTTTTTGTTAGTACTGGTTATAATCATAAGCTGAGTTTTCTTTGGATTGAGGATAAGTTGGGCTTTGGTAAGGTAGTTTTCAACGTCAGAGAATGCTAGTTGAGTTGTTTGCAAGAGGGTGGGAATGTTTTGTGCAGCACAGATTAAGGTAGTATCATCTGCATACTGAATGATAGATTCATGCTGTGTGGATGTATGAAGGTCATTTGTGAAGATTGTGAATAGTAATGGTCCTAAGATAGAACCCTGTGGAACCCCTATAGTTATGGGCAGCTGAGGAGAGAGAGAATTTTCCCATTTCACAGCTTGGTACCTGTCAGTTAAGTAGCTTTGGAACTAAGTAAAAGTGGAATTTGATAGGTGATATTGGTTTAGTTTGTTTAGCAGGATTTAGTGTGAGACCATGTCAAATGCTTTGGACATATCCAAAAAAAAAGTTGACAACTGCAGGCCTTCATTTTTTAGACAGTTTACTGTGTCTGTGAAGCAGAGGAGGGCTGTAGTGGTGCTATGGGCAGGTCTGAAACCATGCTGAGTAGGTGACAGGATGTTGCTGTCTAAGAGATATTTTAGCACCTGGGTATGGATGCATTTTACTAGGATTTTGGTAGTTATTAAGTTCAGTGGAGGTCCCACCTTTATGTATGGATGTAACATAGGATATTTTCAAGAGTTTGGGCAGATAGTTTTCAACAATTATTCTGTTTATGAGAGTGGAGATTGGGATAGCAATAGCATCTGCTGTGAGTTTCAAGAAATAGCTGGGGAGTAGGTCGGCTGCTGTTGATGAGGTTTTTAGTTTGGAGAGCATGCTTTTGATTGAAGTGGTGGAAACAGTTTTGAGGGTAAAGCTTGTATTAGTGTTATTTGTGTTGGGGGGATAGTGAGGTAGGAACTGTCCTGTGATACTAGGGATAGAATTGAGTTCACAAAGTGGGAGTTGAATTGTGTTTCGATGGGAACTTTAGTGTCAGGAGTGTTTGGTTTGGGGGTAGCCTTTTGGGTGGGTTTTAGTAGCTGGTTTACATTTTTTTTCAAACGTTTGGGCGGTTGTGTTGGTATTTAGCTTGTAATGTCGTGTAGTCTGATTTTTTGTCCAGCCTAATGCATTTTTTGCACGGCTGCGCAGTTCTCGGTACTTAGTTAGGCTTTGTGTTTCTTTGGGTTTTTTTTTTATAGTAAAGCCAGGCAGTGCCTCTGGACTTGAGTTTGTTTGGTTTCTTTACTGAGCCAGGGGTTTGTAGATATTCTAACCTTGATTTTGCGCAATGGAGTGACAGTGTCTATGTGTTGTAGAAATGTTTTGTTGAAATATGCTACAGTCTGGTCAAGTGGGAGGGTTTTTGGGGGGGGTTCAGTCACAGTTACAGAGTAAAGTATTGAGGACCTCAGGAGAGATTTTTTTGTGTTTCTAGTGGATTTATAGTTAGTGGTTTTGCATATGCTTGTTCTACTATGTATGAGGTATATTATGTTGTGGTCACTTAAGGTGTCTGGGAGACTGCCTGTGTGGGGGTACAATGTGGCGTTGTTAGGACCCAGTCAAGGATGGATTTCCTTTTAGATTTTTTATCATATCTAGTTGGAATATGGACTAGCTGCTGGTAGCCATGGAGATTTATTAGATTACTTTGTGGTTCTGATATACAAGTGAACCAATCTAGGTTGAAATCCCCCAGAATAAGAGTTTCTTGTGAGTATGTGGAAGAACACCAGGATAAGAAATCTTCAAGGCTAGTAGGTATATTACCAGGTGGAATATAGATCACAATTGTGGTGATTACCTTTTTAGGGTGAAGTTGAAGTTGTGAGATAAGTATGTCCCAATTATTGCGGGAGGTGTAGGAGTTTGGTATTTGACATACAGTTAAGTTGGACTTATACAGTAAGGCAGTTCCACCCCCTTTACGAAGTGGTCTGTTTTGTCTAATGATATTGTAGCTGGCAGGGAGAACTTCTGAGTTAGCTATGTTTTTATTTAGCCAGGTTTCTGTTAAAGCAACTATGTCTGGGGAGTAGTATGCTATTGTGGCCTGGAGTTCAGGTATTTTATTTCTGATACTTCTAATATTAATATTTAGCATTAAAAGATGGTTGGTTTTGCTGCTGTTGTTGATTTGCCCAGGGATGAAGATAGTGGGGGTGTTATGTTCTGACATTTGTGTTGGAGCAGTTTGTGTTGGACAGGATGGATTTGGGCCTGGGTTGGGGTGGATATCCCCACTTATGGTGAGCCTGGTGTTAAAATGGTGATACAGATGTTGGAGTTTGGTGATGAGTGCGAGAAAGTATTGTGTTTTTTTGGAGTAGGAATGAGAGCATATGTTTATTTCTGAATTGGTCTGTTATGTAGTTCTTAAACAATTGTGGGCAGATATTATTATAATGTGCAGTGTCTGTATATGATAATGCATAATATAGTGTTGTGCTACTGGGTTTAGAGATATTGCTAGAGTGATAACTTGTGGAGTTATTAAGAATTATGAGAAGACAGACTAGACTTAGTTTTGTGATAGTCATGGTTATAAGGTTTAGGTTGGATCTAGGTGGAGGTTTGTATAGGGATTATAGGGTTGCACTATATGTGGATGAGTAAGTAGTGTGGGGTGATATAATAATGCCTAGTGGAAATGAGACTGTTTGGGAGTATGTTGTGGTGGAGCAAGTTGGTGTGGTGTAATGTAATCAGACTTGAGGAGCTGTGATTGGTGGAGGTAATGTGAGGTTGAGCTGTGGGTGTGGCTGTTATTACTATAAATGTAGAGGTAGCGGGGGGTTGGGAGGGAATTGGGGGCAGGGCAGGGGAGTGGAGAGAGCTTGAGCATTAGTGAGGGTGAACGGAGCGGGGCAGAGCCCACCAAGACAAGATTAATGAGCAGCAAAAAGTAAGTGTTACTTTACAAATCTGAACACCTTAAACAAATTCCTGAGGTCTAATGGCTTACCAGCAAGCAGAATTCAATTGTTGAAGAGCACTTGTGTCCTGGTGGGAGACTAGTAATTTAAAGATGGCTCCATGCTCAGCAGGAGTCTAATATAGACAGTACTGGGGGAGGGAGATAGCACAAGGGGCATAAACCAGGTGGAATGCAAAAAAAACAGCGAAACCAGAGAGGCAATCAGTGGAAATCTATCAGTGAAGGCCTCAGAGGGGGTAAGTAATAATTCAAACTCTACCTGTAAAGTGAAGGAGAGAAGAGACAGCAAAGTTTATTAAAGTTGGGAGTGTGTCTTCACATTGACTTGCTTATTAGTAGCCAGTTTGTGCACAGATTAGAGTAGGGAGATACATTAGCAATGAAGGGGAATGTTTAGAAATGCAAATAAATATGTGGGCCTCAAGTGATACAAACTAAGGCAGAAGGCACTAAGATCTCTGCACTAGCTGGGGGTGGGGGGCACAAGGCTACAACAGTCAAGTTTTATTAGCACGCTGAGAACTACTAAGAAATACTGGTAATGTTATAGCTTCACTCTGAAGCTAGTAGAATGAGAAAGCACTGAGAGGACTGCTTGATGGTTAATTTATTCACAGAGATCTGAATTAAGTGTATACTGTCTATTGGACAGTTAGGATTAATGCACTAGCTGAGGGGGGCGGACACAAGGCTACAACAGTCAGTTTTGTTAGCACGCTGAAAACTACTTAGAAATACTGCTAATGTTATAGCTTCACTCTCATTAAACATGCAAGTAGAATGCCTGGGTTGACTGACCCTGCTCTTGAGGCTCAAAATGTATATCCTTGTTTAGTTTTGCAGTACTGATCCTTCTTATACTGTATGGGTGGGAAGGTAGCCACAGACTGCAGATTTGCTTGAGTGTGCTCAGCAAGCAAAATTCAATTGCTGAAGAGCACTTGTGTCCTTGTGGGAGACTAGACATTTAAAAATGCTCTCAGATTATGTCTTCCCATAGCTGAATTTCAAAGCCACAGTAGTGTCAAGGAAAATTGTGTGTGTCACCTTACCTCCAGAATCCATGGATACATATGAGTGATTGTGTTTTACACCATGATAAACTGCTGTCCCTCAGCTGTTGTCACTTTGGAAGCTTCACTAGTGGCACTATGCGGCTGAATAAACTTTGTCATTGCAAAGTTCTGCTTCTGGAGCTGAAGGCTTTGCTGATATTTGTCTGACTTCTGGTGGCTTTTCAGTGTCTTTTCTCGACCTCACTTAATACTGAAAGTTGTTCCACAGTATGTGCATTTGGCTGTGGCATCCACATTTGGAACAGATTGCACCCATAAATAACTTTGCTCCCTTGAATTATAATAAGTTCAGAATGTGTTTAACTTCTTAGGAGACATTGTGCTGCTTCCAGGCTCTTACTGATCCACTGACCATTTCTCAGACATGATTCTTGCATGATCCTTCTCAGCACCACTGCAATAAACCTAAATGGCTATTGATACCAATCCAGACAATACAATTAAGTGACCAGCAGCAACAGTGCCTTGGGAGCCTGTGCCATAGTCACTAGCCAGCGATACTTTCTTACATCCTGTAACATGAAACTCTCCAGACCTGTAGTACACTTTGATATATAATGCTATCTATGATGCCCCACCAATGGACTAGTAATCAAGGAGCCTGAATCTTCACTATTGGCAACAGTGCGGCGCATACACTGGGAGAATGACAAGATACACACACACACAGTATTTCCAGATGCAGCCCTCTGCATCAAGTGCAATTTCAGTTAAAAGCACACAGAAACCACAGTCAGTCTGGGGTTGCTTTCTCCCTCTTTCTCCAGATCCCAATGGCACAGCTATAGAGTTGAGATCTCAGCTGATTGACCAAGGCAAGGCCACCAGCACCCTCTCTGTCCAACCAGTGCTTTGTGTTCCTGCCCAAGTAGTTGACACAAACACTCTTTGAAGTTTGATTTACACACACACACACACACACACACACACACACACACACACACACACCTGGGAAAGGCTGGCACAGGTTTACTAGCTATGTCCCCTTCTACCCAGACTGTAAGGTAGTTTTCACTGTCACCAGTCACTCCTGCCAGCTACATTAAGGCCCTTAACAAAGGGTGTCCAATCTTACTGTATAATATTAATATTAATACAAATGGTAGTTTGACCAAGAGCAAGGCTATTAGGAGTGTCCCGCACAGTGTCAGCAAATAAATATGCAAGTACTCTCAGAACTTAAATATCTCTAGACAGATCAGCCACTATGAAAGGTTTAAATATATTTAATAATAACTATTAAAAGAACAAGAAAATAGTATATACTTACAGTGACATCAGAGTTCAAAATCACAGGAAATATTTAAAACAACATTGCAGGACAGTCTCAAATAAATAAATAAAAATATCTAATCTAAGTGTTGCTATATTCCTGACTATATCTAAGAGAATGATACTGTTCCCTAGACTGACTTACTCAGAGCAAGGCAGATGTGTGATGAATGGATCTTGTCAGATCCAAGACAGAATACAGAATGCAGACTCCCTCTAAGAGACTTCTTAAAGTAATATCTCAAATATTACTGCTGGGATAGCTTGTCATCTGACTCCTAGTTTCCAGGCTCAAAACAACCATTGATGGCACCTGGTGGCATTTAGCATCTACCTGTGAAAATACATAGACAAGGGCCTTTCCTCAGATGTCTGGCAAATGGAGGAAGTCATCAAACAATAAAACACTTCCAAGACAATACAGAAAACTTCTCAGCACAGACATTGTGTCTCTCCCATAAAGTGATTTGATTTCAGCTATTTTTCTAAAGTTAACTTCCTGTATTCCATTTTCCACTGTTAAAACATACTTTAAACAGTTACAATAGTGCATGTCCATTTCTGTTCTTTTCCAGCAGGGCATGCTGTGGTTACATTTCAAGCACTTTGCAAAAACCTTTTTCAACACGCATCTGTACAAACAAGTCTGATATACACATGGCCCGCAGTTCTAATATAGTTGTAACACAAGCATCCTATATGAATCATGTTGATATTCACAAATGATATATAATTATTTACAAAATTCCATATAGCTGGGCTGGCAGTATCACCTTTCGTGACACCCCCCCCCCCAAGACTCATACTAGTTTTTCAATTGACCCTTGAGAAACATTGCTTAAGAGGGATGAGCCTATCTAGGAATACCTTACCCCTTTCTCTGTCTTGAGAGCCCATCTGTGTTGGCATTGCTAACTCCACTCTGGGGTGCTGCACTGTCATATCATATGCCTCCAACCCTAGGCTCCACCTTAGTAACTTGGTATTTTGCTGGCTGGCTCGATGTAGACATGTTAAGGGATTGTGGTCATTCCATACAGATAATGCTGAAGTTTCTGCAGTGCCCACACTATGGCTAGATATTCTTTTTCTATAGTTGCATAGCATTTCTCTCTGGGTTGGAGTCTATGGCTGAGATATACCACTGGATTCTCTTCTCCCTCAAAGGAAACCTGGCTGAGAGCAGCCCCCACCCCATGGTTTGAAGCATCCACCTGCACAACAAATTATTTGCTGTAATCTTGACTGGCTAACACAGGTGGTCCTCCCAAAGCTCTTTTAAGATTCTGGAATGCCTGCTCACATGCTGGGATCCGCACTACCTTATCTGGCCTGTTTTTCCATGTCAGGTCTGTGACAGGAGTGGCTATGGTACTATAATTGGGGACAAACTTTCTGTAGTTCCCTGCTATCCCTAAGAATGCCCTCACCTGTTTTTGGTAACAGGAGCAGGCCATGCCTGAATGTCTTCCACTTTGTCAGGTTCTGGTCTGATCTTACCACTCCCCACTCTGTGTTCCAGGCAGGAGAACTCTGCCATACCCACCTGATATTTACTGGGCTTAATGGTCAACCCTGCCCTTTGTAGTCTGCTCAGCACCTCCCTGACATGATGAATGTGTTCTTGCCAGGAATGGCTGTAGATGGCAATATCATCCAGGTAAGCAAGGGCAGAATCTCCTGCTATGATATGATCTACTAGCCTCTAGAAAGTCGCTGGTGCATTTTTCATCCCAAAGGGCATCTTTGTGAACTCATACAAGCCAAAAGGATTCACAAAGGCTGACCTCTCTCTAGCACTGGGAGTCAAGGGCACCTGCCAGCAACCCTTGGTAAGATCAATAGTGGTAAGATACTTAGCCCCACTCAGCTGCTCTAGGGCTTCATCTGTCCTAGGCATGGGGTAAGCATTTGACTCTGTATGACTGTTTAGTTTCCTGTATTCCACACAGAACCTGGTGCTGCTATCCTTCTTTGGTACCAGCACCACTGGGTAGGCATAGGGACTGCTGGACTACTGGATTACCCCCAGTTCCAACATTTCCTGTATCTCCTCCCACAGAGTCTGTTTGACTCTCTTAGGCACCCTATAAGGGGCCTACTTAATAAGCTTTTGAGATCCTGTATCCACATGGTGTTGCACCAGATGGGTGCACCCTGATTTCCCAATGAACATCCCCCAAACTCCTGTAACACTGCATGGATTTCTCGATCCTAGGTAGGGGATAGCTACTGGGACATGGCTACCCTTCCACTGAGGTGTCAGTCCGAGCCTCACTGAGGAAATGAGTCACCAGATCCCCCTCAGACTCCTACTGCCTTCTACTCTAAATACTTAGCACCAGGGCCTCCCTGTCATGGTAAGGTTTCATGGTGTTAACATGGTACAGCTTGTGCCCCTGCCTAGCAATTCTACCATGTAGTTAACATCACTAACTTTGCTTACCACCTTGAAGGGTCCCTCCCATGCTGCCTGCAGCTTGTTGTGTCTGACAGGAATGGAAACCATAACCTGTTACCCCACAGCATACTCTCTAGCTCGAGGATTCCTGTCATACCAAACCTTTTTCTGCTGTTGGGCTTCTGCCCAACTGCTAGGCTGGCAGTATCTCCTTTTGTGACACTATCCATAGGGAAAATATAGCATGTGGTTGCAAGAGGACATACATACTTCACCTGAAAAATTAACTGTGGAGGTCAAGTAATGGAAGGCCGTAACACCTGTGCCAGAGTGACATTCTGCAGTTGTTACACAAACAAAGCTGGCACAGACAGGAGGACATACAGACTCCACCTGAGCAATTAACAGTGGGGGTCAAGCAATGTAAGGCAGTAACAGTAACACCTGTGACAGAGTGACATTCTTCAGGTGTTACACAGCTGAACCTGGCATAGACAGGAAGACATGCAGATGCAACACAGAAGGCATTTAATGAAGATTAAAATTTTGGGATCAAATACTGAAGCAGCAACAGTAACTACTGTGCCAAGTCAAGATCTTCAACCATCACACATGTGAACCTGATGCAAAGGCATCCATCTAAGAATAAAGCCTGGGCACAATGCTACAGCATGTAAGGTCAGACATTCAGAGGCATACTGCAGCCTGACAACATGATAAAGATGAAATACATGGTAGCTCAGTAATTATAATCTCCTCTGCAACTGTATTAACTTATGTAGAGACAAATAAGAATGCCATAAGTACTCTGATGATGGTCTGATTTGATTAAATTACTGCAAAGTCAAAAACAATAGGGGCAAAGGATCAAAAATCAGGGACAAAATTCAATTATTGCTACTACAAACTTAGAAAATGGCTAGATTAACAGTTTGCTTTATCATGTATTTTCCTTAAAGATTTAAAGTCTAACGCACAAATATCAGTCATTATTTAATAACTTCAACCCTCAATTATTTACTAGAAACCACATAGTATGTAAGAAACAGAAAAAAATATGAGGCAAACAACTGGACATTCTGCAACAATTTAGACAGCATCATCATACCTCTCAGCATAAGAAATGAGCACAGCACTAATCATAGGGGGTTGACGGACCAAAATCAGGGACAAATGATAATTACTACTTATATGCTTTGAAAGTAGCTAGAATAACAACTTTTGCTTAATTGTGCATTTCCTCTAAGATATGATGTGTAAAATACGAGTATCAGTCATTATTTAATTACTTCTGCCCTCACAGAAATAAAACTGCCCTTCACAACCAGCTGTCTTTTGTGCATCACTGAGCTCCCTAGGTTATCCACTCCTATCACCTAATATCTTAACTACAAATTCTAGCCTCCCACTCTGCTACCCCTCTCTAATTTTTCACAGCCTACACACTTCGATTGCTTCACACTTCCTGTTATAGTCATCATTTGCAGCTATAGCAGAACAACTCTGCCTCTTTCTGTGCTCCACTCTCTCTCACCCTCCATACTTTCTATCTCTCTTGACTTAACCTCCACTCTCTCCCACTCTCCATACTTTCTATCTCTCTTGACTTAATCTCCTTTCCAGTCCCCCCTCACCCATATCCACAGCTGTACTCTCTAGTCCACTCATTTCTATTTTTCTTGGTCTAGCTTTCCAGGCTATTGTATGTACCAAACTTTCCTGTTTCTGATTGTTTTTCTGTTCTCTTAGCCATTCCATACCTCTGCCAACCTGCTCCATTCACCCTCTCTATGCTCAGGCTCACACCGCTCCTCTGCCCTACCCCCTTTCCCACCCATCCCAAGTCAATCACACTTATAGTTAAAGACCACACCCTCAATCACTTCTCATCACCTTCCTCACTCCAGTTATCCTATCACACTGCACCTTGTTATCCTCCACAGGATTTCACTCTACCACACCCCCTTTGCTCTACACACATCTCACACAATTCAATAAAATATACATTATATACCCCCTACTCCTTTTCAACCTACAAACAATGTACTACACAGTACACACCTACCTACTAAAAGCACCATTCTATCCTTTCACAATTTCAGCTCTACTCCTTTTTTCAATCCTCACTGCCTACCATATTCAACTTCATGACATCAGCCCACCCCCATGGCAAACAGAAGCAATAGGCAATAATGTAAAACCAATAACCTTCCCCATATCACCATGCAACCTTATCTCCTCCCATACCATCTCTTTCTTACACAATTAACGGTTAGCTAAATATAACTCCCACTCCAATCAAAGACATGCAAAAATAATTTACAAGCTCACTAAACTCTACCTATACCTACTTAAAACACTTTCATGCTGTGGTGATATACGTCCTAATCCATGACCCAGTACAGTAACCAACCCAAACCTAGATCAACTAAATCCTCTATACCACAGACCAACCTCCTAGTTCCTTTTTGCTAAACCTGAATGTAAGAAGTATATTAAATAAAACTCATGACCTTCATGCCCTACTAGCCCTTTACAAACCTGAAATCATTTTGCTAACTGAAACATGGCTAAATCCAGAACACCACAATAATGAGATTACAGCTCCTGGCTACAGTATTATACGTAAAGATAGAGTAGGGAAAAATGGAGGGGGAGTGGTAATATTATTCCAAACCCATCTCAGCATTGATCAATTTGATGGTAATCCCCCTGACAAAAATGTAGAACTAATCCTTGCTAAATTAAAACTAAACCCTAAGAAATATATAAATATTGTAGGCAGCTACATCCCACCAGGTAATAACATTACGATAATGGAAAACCTACTAGACTGGAAATCAAACTCCCTTCCACAAGAAACTATACTATTAGGCGACTTTAACATTGACTGGCTTAACTGCTCCAGTCAAAATCCCTCCACCTACATTAACCTCCATGTGTTTACCCAACTAATCACATCTCCCACTAGAATCGACAAAACATCCAATCGCAAGTCCATTCTTGACTGGATTCTTATATCCGACCCCTCCCTCTCATACCAATCTGGTTGTCTACCTGATAGTCTAAGCGACCATCAACCAACCTATCTAATTAGGAATAGATGCCAACAATCAGTCAGACTATCCTCAGAATTTTAAGAAATAAAAAAACCTTTATACCTGATAAATTTAGCACTGCACTAAAATGTTATAATTGGACTCCCCTGAAGCAACTGTCTCTTGATGAAGCTGTGCAGTACTTTAACTCAACTTTCTTACAAATCCTGAACTATCACACACCCTCCAGAACCATTAGAATAAAAGAAAATTATGCCCCATGGCTAACTAAAGAAACTAAAACAACATTGAAAGAAAGAGACAAGGCTTGGATACAATTCCACAAAAACAAAACCCATTTGTAAGAGACAAATCTACTTAGAACTCCACAATAAAGTCAAAAAAAACAAATTACGCTCGACAAAACTAACTACTACAAAAATATGCTCACAACCCTCAAAAAGTCTGGGCCACAATAAATACTATACTTTAACCAGGAAAATCCACACCCCCAACACCTATGATAGTAAACAGTCATGATGACATTCCCACACAATTCAATAAATACTTTATGGATACTGTTCAAACCCTTGCCAATGCCCAAAATAATGCTAGTAACCCAAACCAACCCCAACACACAAAACAGTGCCTTCAATTTTTCCCTGCACCCTGTATCCACCAAGACTATTTCTAAACTCCTTCACAAACTTAAACCAACCACTCTGGCTGCTGATAATCTACCAGCAGATTTCCTTCAGATAGCTGCTGAAGCTATAGCCTATCCTATTGCTATTCTCATAAATAGGTTTCTGTCAGAGTGTATGGTACCAACCTTATGGAAACATCACATATACTACCTCTGCACAAAGGAGGTAACTTCTTCGAACTCACTAACTACCGCCCAATAGCTATTCTATCACCCTTATCTAAAATATTGGAAAGAGTTGTTCATACTCAACTAATGTAGTACCTCCAAATTAACAACTTCATTCAAAAGCACAGCATGGGTTTATACCCTCCCATAGTACCACCACAGCACTGCTGTCTTTTACTAAAACAGTTAACTACTACCGAAACAAGGGACTACTCGTATCTTCCATATTCTTAGACCTATCTTAAGCTTTAGACATGGTTAACCACAGTATGCTTCTCAAAACTCTGTCCACCCTGAACATTAGCCCCTCCGCTATCTCTTGGTTCAACAGCTACTCATCAGGCTGCCAACAAGCAGCCCTATGGCAAAACCAATTGTCCCCACTGTTACCAGTAACTTTAGGAGTCCCTCAAGGCTCCATCCTTGGCCCATTGCTGTTCTCTCTTTTCACCAACCAACTCTCTTCCTCCACACTCACTGCCTCAGTAGTACAATATGCTGATGAACCACCCTTATATGTGCCACTCCTACAATAAATGAACTGCACACCCTAACCCAAAATAACTTTACTTTAGCCGAAACATAATTTACTAACGGTAAACATATTTTTAATCCCAAAAAAACAAAACGTATTCTTTTCAGCCCAGGTAGGAACCCTCCTAGACAATCATTTTTACATAACTTCCAAAGATAATATCCAAATCAGTCCAACCACACACACCAAACTGCTTGGTGTAGAAATCGACAGCAATCTTAGATTCGACATCCAAATAGCTCAAACTATCAAGAAAGTTAACAAAATGCGTCGGATCCTCTACAGGAATAAACAGGTTATCACTAAACATACCAAAGCAACAATAGCAAGGACTCATCTCTTATCTATCCTCCTCTATGCCTCCCTAATCCTGACTAATCTTCGCCAGGCCGATTTAAACAAAATGGAATCTTGCTGTAATAAAATCTTACAACACTACGCTCAGCTTATAAGCTACTAATTTCCAATATTAAATCTAATAATAAAGCTGGGGACTCAGTTTTTACCAATGTTGTGGGCAGAATCTGGAACAAGCTTCCTAGAACACTCACATCTCTCTCATCTACACCACTCTAAGAAACATCTCAAAGAACATCTAAAAATATGTTGGCTTTGTCCCTGCTCTAAGCCTGACTGAATCATACTTTTCCTCTTATTTCTCTTCTTGCTATACCCCTTCCTCCTGGGCTACGGCCCCTCTGCAGCATTAATCAATAGAAGCTAACCTTATACTAGCCCTTGTGTTTTCCTGCCTTTTCTCTTTCTCCTTCTTTGACTTAATGAATGATAATTTTAAAATATTGTGTAAGCTTGTACTTGATTGTATCTTAAACCTATGCAAAGACTCTGTACTATTGTTCACAGAAACAATTTTTATTTTTTCTTCAAAGCATTTTTGCTCTCTAATGTGTTTGAATCTAGTAATTTTTTTAATTATTGTACTTTGTAATTTACTTATGCTTGGAGCTTTTCTCCCCGGGCCTCTACTGAAAATGGACATGTATCCAGCTAGACTAGCCCGGTCAACAAATGTAAATAAAAATAAAAGTAAATAAAAAATAATAAGATTGCCAGGTTTGCTATTGAAGCCACATATAGGTCACACCACTGTCTATCCCTTAAGCAGCTAAACTGGCTTGAGCTGCCTTAACTTCTGATATTTAGTCAGTTGCCAGTAGCACTTATACTACCTTCCTGACAAAACACTTCTCTCCAAGATCTAATTCAACCCTATACTCCTGCCAGACCCTTAAGATCTACTAACCAGTACCTCCTAAATGTCTACATATATAAAAATGATGCTGGCAAGTCTCTCCTTGGCTGCACAATTGCTAGAATTTGGAATACACTACCTAGCTATATAACTTCAAATAGCTCTACTACTCAGTTTAAAAAACTCCTGAAAACCCACCATTCAAACAACTGTCTATGCTCCTGTTACTCCCCAGGTTAAAACATAACAATCCATTGTAACGTGGATACTATGTGATTCCAGTTCCCTAGCAAGATAGTTACTATGATCACACATCAATATTTCTCACTACTGTAGATCTCTTTTGTATAGAAATAGGATCTATTTATCATATACTCAATAAATATTATCTGTTGTCAGAATCAAGTACCACATGTTATATAACTCTGTTACAATGTCATGCCTATTCTTAAAAATATGTAAATGTTTTGAATTTTGTACCTATTGTCTCTGAATTTTTATTGCTACCTTCTGTGTTTTTGTATTTTGATTTAAATTGTGCTAATTTTTTTCTTATGTACTATATCTGTTGGAGCTTTTCTCTCCAGGCCTCCGCTGAAAATGGACCTGTGTCCAGACGGACTATCCTGGTAAACAAATGTAAAATAAATAAAAAAAAATTGATTTGGTAGAAATCCACACAGTGTATAATAAACAGAAAAAAAGATATGAGGCAAAAATCTGGACATTACGCAACAATTTAGATAGCATCACCATACACCACACCTCTGAACTCTTATCATAAGAAATGTGGACAGCACTAATCATAGGGGTACGATGGGACAAAATCACAGACAGACATTTCAATCTTAGAAAGTTGCTAGAATGACAGTTTTTGTTTTATCATGCAGTCTCTTAAAGATATGAAGTCTAAATACAAATATATCTCATTATTTAACAACTTCAACCCACAATGATTTGCTAGAAATCCGCATAGTACACAAGAAACAGAACAAAAGATATGAGGCAAAAATCTGGACATCCTGCAACAATCTAGGCAGCATTACCATACCTCTCAACCTCAGTACAAGAACTCTGGACAGCACTAATCATAATTAATTACTACTAATAATCTTAAAACGTAGGTAGAATAACTACAGTTTTTGTTCTGTCATGCATTTCCTAAAAGACATGAAGTGTAAAACATAAATATTGGTCATCATCATTTAAGGACTTCAACCTCCCAACCTCTTAGGACAATAAATATGAACAAAGCTTAAATAATGGGGGACAGATTTTAAATATTGCTTTTATAAACTTAGAAAGTTGCTAGGATAACAGAATTTGTGTTAGCATGCATTTTCAGAAGAATATGAAGTATCAAACTCGTGTGTGTGTGTGTGTGTGTGTGTGTGTGTGTGTGTGTGTGTGTGTGTGTGTGTGTGTGTGTATATATATATATATATATATATATATATATATATATATATATATATATATATATCATAGTGCTTTGCCAGAAAACTACAAATTCTACATGGAACAGACAATTTTGTGAGGGGAAAAAATATGTAAAAACCTCTTAGCACAGGAAATATGCAAAAAAACAGACCCAAAACCAAAAACTGTTCTAATAAAATTTATTTTCTGAAGGATATAATGTCTAAAACTCGTCATTTCAACACTATCGCCAGCAGGAAACTATACACTTATTTTACATTGGGACAGACAAAATATTAGACAAAAATGAGGACACCCTACAAATTTTCATTACTTACCTTCCACTGTAGTAGTGATTGCTTTCATGCAAAGAGTGTTTTTCTGCCCCCCCCCCAAAAAAAAAAAACAACCTTTCTCCTCCTGTGGCTGCCTTATGTCTAGCCTCAGGACTCCAGAATGATGGTTGGTGTGTACAGCAGCAAGCAATGGCAGGAGCTTGTGCTATGACAGCAGTCATAACAACAACAACACAAGCCCTAAGGATGTATGTGTGTACAGCACCAAGCAATGGCAGCAGCCATAACAACAACAGCACAAGCCACAAGGACTTCTGTGTGTACAGCAGTGAGCAATGGCAGCAGTCATAACAACAACAACACAAGCCCCAAGGACTGATGTGTGTACAGCAGCAAGCAATGGTAGAGATCTTGAGCAATGACAGCAGTCATAACAACAGCACAAGCCACAAGGACTTCTGTGTGTACAGCAGTGAGCAATGGCAGCAGTCATAACAACAACAACACAAGCCCCAAGGATGTATGTGTGTACAGCAGCAAGCAATGGCAGGAGCTCGAGCAATGGCAGCAGTCATAACAACAGCAGCACAAGCCACAATGGCTTGTGTGTGTACAGCAGCAAGCAATGGCAGCAGTCATAACAACAACAACACAAGCACCAAGGACTGCTGTGTGTACAGCAGTGAGCAATGGCAGCAGCCATAACAACAGCAGCACAAGCCCCAAGGACTTCTGTGTGTACAGCAGCAAGCAATGGCAGGAGCTTGTGCTATGACAGCAGTCATAACAATAACAGCACAAGCCCCAAGGACTTCTGTGTGTACAGCACCAAGCAATGGCAGCAGCCATAACAACAGCAGCACAAGCTCCAAGGACTTCTTTCTCGGCAGTAGCCCAGTGATGTGAATCTTAAACCTAACAGTTATTCCTCCACAGTCCAAGCTGAGCAATGAAACAGCCATTGCAAAAGTATGGTCTTAATACTTCTAAAAGGAGAAAACTAGCAGAGGAAAACCAAAGCTCTGTACCTTTTCAGAAAAGGTACCAAATAGCTGAGAACCCCACTTTTTATTCCTTAATTTTC